>NC_140465.1:1019749-1259749 GCF_051167445.1 Perissodus microlepis
GTTAGGCTGGACAAAGCTAAAAATCAGGCTTTCATCAGATTTGTCTTATGTTTAAGTCATTTTTTGCTTATTTTCTGTCTGTTTGCGAGCTGACACAGTCTCTGAGGGGATGAGGTTTTGGGTGGGGGGGATAGCAGGAGGAGAGAAGCTGCAGAGAGGCGTGCAAGACTGCAACTCTGCTTCCTGGTCCCAACTCTGGGTACTCATATTTTGGGGGTTTAATAAATTTGGCCAGATTTCTAGAAATGAGAGCTGCTCCATCCAAAAGAACACCAGCTTTCCCCAAATAAGTTTTTCAATTATCTATAAAGCCCACATTGTTTTTGGACACCACTAAGGAGAACATGCGGCCAAACATGTCACTCCTGGTCCGATTGGGGAGGGTACCAGAGAAAACTACAGAGTTGGCAAAGTTACACACTCATTCAATATTGATTTTAGTGACCTCCAATTGACATAAACTGGGTGTTATTACTGCTTAATAATGGATTGCATTTATATAGCGCTTTTCAAGGCACCCAAAGCGCTTTACAATTCCACTATTCATTCACTCTCTCGAGGAAACAGCAACTGGAATAAAGAGTTAAAAGAGCAAACTATGTGGTCAGGTCCGTCATTCCCGTTGCAGAATCTTTGAAGAGAATATTCCATCCTTCCAGAGAAAGACTGACCAGATAGTCAGACTTTATAAGTTACAGGGACAGTTTCACAAAACACTCAACCTGTTATTATTTGGTATCCCACCTCAGTCACGTCAGTTTTTCTGATGACTACAATTACTCAATTCACTGAAAACAAACAACATTCCAGCTTTTTTTTCATGCTGTGTTTGTTAATACATGTTAAGTTAAATTCTCATATAGGGGCATACTGTCAGGTGCTGGGTCTTGAGGTTATTTAGGATGTGTGACCAATGTGTGGCCAATCAGATCACCGCTCCATCCTGCTCCTGCCCGCCTATAGGCAGAAGCTGAAACAGGAAGCTCCAACCATGAGGGCGGTGCACCGTTGGACGGACCAATCGGACGCGGACTGGGAAATGTTTCACATGGCTGCTAGGGACATTGATGAGTACACAGACTCAGTCTGCGGATTCATCAGGAAATGCGTGGAAGATGTCGTCCCATCCAGAACAGTTAAATCCTTCCCAAATCAAAAACCCTGGATTAACAGAGATGTTCGCACGGCGCTGGCGGCACCAAGCACCGCTTTTGCCTCCACGAACACATCGGACTACAAACACGCACATTACCAACTCCGGAAGACGATCAAAGCAGCCAAACGTGAGCACAGGGACAGGGTGGAGCAACAGTTTGACAACCCTCGGAGTATGTGGCAGGGACTAAACACAATCACAGACTTTAGAGGGAAACCCAGCACACCGCAGACCACGGCCTCCCTGTGTGAGGAGCTAAACGTATTCTACGCTAGATTCGACACAGCGAACACCACGAGACCGGACAGTGTGCGCACCGCAGATGACGTCAGCGTGCACACTGTGTCTGAGGAGGATGTGCGGAAATGCTTCAGGAAGGTGAACGCGCGCAAAGCTACTGGTCCGGACGGGATTCCCGGCCGAGTCCTCAAGTCATGCGCGGCTCAGCTGGCTGGAGTGTTTACACACATCTTCAACCTTTCCCTCTCCCTGTCTGTAGTCCCAGCCTGCTTCAAAATGGCCACCATCATCCCTGTACCCAAATTCTCCACCATCTCCTCACTGAACGACTGGCGACCTGTAGCCCTGACCCCCATCGTGAACAAATCCTTCGAGAAGCTGGTCAGGGACTTCATCTGCTCTGCACTACCCGACTCATTGGACCCTCTACAGTTCGCATACCGCCACAACAGGTCCACTGATGATGCCATAGCCCTGACACTACATACTGCCCTGTCACACCTGGAGAAGAGAGACACGTATGTGAGAATGCTGTTTGTAGATTACAGCTCAGCATTCAATACCATCGTTCCCTCGAAGCTGGACAGGAAACTGCAGGATCTAGGACTGAGCAGCTCCCTCTGCAGCTGGATCCTTAACTTCCTGTCTGACAGACGCCAAGTGGTCAGACTGGGCAGCATCACCTCATCCCCCATCACACTGAACACTGGTGCTCCACAGGGGTGTGTACTGAGCCCTCTCCTGTACTCACTCTACACCTACGACTGCACGGCCACTAGCAACTCCAACATCATTGTGAAGTTTGCGGACGACACTACAGTGGTGGGTCTTATCACCAACGGTGATGAGACGGCCTACAGGGAGGAGGTCAGCGCCCTGACCCACTGGTGTCAAGACAACCATCTCACCCTCAACGTCGCAAAGACAAAAGAGTTGATAGTGGACTTCCGTAGGTGCAGAGAAGTACACACCCCCATCACCATCAACGGCGCTGCTGTGGAGAGAGTGAGCAGCTTCCGCTTCCTTGGTGTACATCTGGCTGAGGATCTTACGTGGTCAGTACACACAAACAAAACAGTGAAGCAGGCGCAGCAGCGCCTCTTCTTTCTCAGGAGACTGAAAAGATTTGGCATGAGCCCCCCCATCCTCAGGACCTTCTATCGCTGTGCCATTGAGAGCATCCTCACTGGATGCATCACCACCTGGTACGGCAACAGCACCGCTTACAACCGCAAAGCTCTCCAGAGAGTAGTGCGGTGCTCTGAACGGATAATTGGAGGTGAGCTTCCCTCCCTCCAAGACATCTACAGGAAGTGGTGCCTGAGGAAAGCGGGAAGGATCATCAAGGACTCCAGTCACCCCAGCCATAAACTGTTCAGACTACTTCCATCAGGAAGGAGGTTCTGCAGCATCCGGTCCCGTACCAGCAGACTGAGAGACAGCTTTTTCCACCAGGCCATCAGACTGCTGAACACGTCATAGACACCTCAGCTTCACTACTGGAACTTCAACATTATGCACTACATACTGTACATTAATGCCACTGTTTTGCACATGTCTCAACCAACTCTGTATATTTTATTTTATTGTTTACTCTATTTAATTAATAATTAATTAAATATGTATACACACACACACACACACACGTAGAAAAACATATTTAGTATACACATCCAGTAATGCATATACTATTATATATTGTACATATATTTATTAGTCTCAGATTCCCATTCTTATATTTTGCTTGTTTTACGTTATTGTATTTTTGCACACCTCTGTTGCTTGTGAAGCTCGCACACAAGAATTTCACTCGCATGTACTGTACCAGTGTACCTGCACATGTGGTGTGACAATAAAAGTGATTTGATTTGAATTTGACATCTTCTGCAACATTGTGCAGATGTTTAGGTTCAAGTTTTTATAATTTAGTCTTGAGTTTAGTTCTTTCTATGTTTCTGAGCTCACTTGTCTCTTTTCTGGGAGATTTCTCGTGTCTTTGTCTCATCCCTGTGCCTTTTGTGAGAGTCTGTCACGTCATCTGTGTTTAGGTCTCCCTCACCCTCTGTGTGTGTGTCTCTCACTCCCCCACTCTCTGGCTCTTAGTTCAGCGAGCGGGGGAGTGTTTCATCTCCCTTATCTGTTCCCATGTTCTCCTCCTTGTGTTTCATTCTTGTGTCTTCAGTCTGGTGTGTTCCCATGCACCTCTCCTTGGATAAGGTTTCTATATCTTATCTTGATGCATACTCTATCATCCAGGAAAGTAGAGTTTTCAGTGGGAGAAACGTTTCATCACTCATCCAAGTGACTTCTTCAGTCTCAGCTGACTGCAGGTTTTCCCAATCTTATAAGCAGTACATTTGCATAATGACTGATACTAGCACCAGTGAATGAACAATGGGCTGTGAGGTCAGTTCCTTGATCATTAATATGCAAATTCTCATGACCACTGACCAAAGCCTATTTATCTGTATCTGTAGCGTCCTGATGACACCCAGTTTGTTCCAGTGGATGATGAGAGTCAAACCTTAGATACTGATCCGTATCTGTAGGTTTACGGCACACGTCAGCTTTGAGATGTCACACATTACTGATGGAAATCTCACAGTCTAAGAAGGCTAACCTGCCACTTTTCATATCCTCCCTGGTGAATTTGATGTGTCGGTCCACTGAATTAATGTGATCCATGAATCGTGGTACATCCTGAGATTTGATTTTCATCCGGGTGTCATCCACATACCTGAACCAATGACATGGGGGTGTTCCAGGGTAGGATAGCAAAGCCCTCTTTTCCACTTCTTCCATGTACAAATTGGCCACGATGGGTGAAACTGGGGAGCCCACGGCACACCCACGTTTCTGCCTGTAGAACTGACCCTTGTATGTGAAGTAGGTGGAATGAAGACACAGTTCCAAAAGCAAACACACTTGGTCAATGCTGAGAGCGGTCCTGTTGCTGAGGTTGGGGTCATCCTGTAATCTCTTACGGACTACCTCCAACGCTTCCGTGAATGGGATGCAAGTGAAGAGAAATGTAACGTCGTACGAGACCATGGTTTCATCTGCCTCCATAATGACATCTCTCACCTTCTCAACAAAGACCAGGGTGTTCTGGATGTGGTGTTCAGAGCTGCCTACCAACGGGTTGAGGATCGAAGCCAGAAATTTATAGGTGTTATAGGTGACTGAGTTGATCATACAGTCAGTCTTAAAGGTGCACCCTGTTTATGTATCTTTGGTAAACCATACAGGCTTGGTGTAGCTCCCCCTGGGTATAGCCTGTGGTATGAGGTCCGGTCAATAGGATTGTCTTGTTCTAACTGCTTCAGACAACCTATCACCCTCTTCCTGTAGCCACTTCCTGGGTCTCATTTCAGGGGCTCATAAGTATTTTCATCACTGAGTAGTGACAAACTTTTCTCATGATAGTCTTTCTGGATTAGCAATACTGTGCACCTACCCTTGTCAGCCGGAAGGATGATAATATTGTTGTCATCACTAAGTGATGTGAGTGCCTTCCTGTCCTCCATGGTGATGTTGGATGCTGGGGGCTTTGCATTGCTGAGACAGGCCGAAACTTTCGTCCGTAGTTGCTCTGCTTCCACTTCTGCAATATTGTTATTTTGAATTGCTGTTTCTGTGGCTGTGATCAGCTCCACTAGCGGGATTTCTCTCCGTGTCACAGCAAAATTGATGATGGTGTTTTTCTCTGTTTGGGTGAGCTGTCTGTCAGACAAATTCTTCACCCAATTGTCCACATCCTCTGTGTGGCATCCTTTTCTCTTCTGGCCACTGAGGACACTCTCTGTATTTTGCTGTGGTTTCCGACGTACAACAAGTAAGTCAAATTTCATTTGTTGCCTGGTCTTAGACTTCTCATGGTGTGGTGGACGAGCGTCTTCAGTGAATTCAAACACCTTATTAAGAGTATTCTCATCTAGAGCAGGGCGATATGACCAAAAATATTTATCACGATATACATTTCAAAATTAGCGTTAACGATATAACTGAAGATATAATTGACACTAGACAAAATACTTTACAACTCCACAACTTTATTAGTGCAAAAAAACCCATCAATGTATTTTCACTTAAACAAGCAGCTGTTTTTTATCTGCATTAAAGTTATATAAAAATTTAACAGTGCAAATGCAAATTCCTCGCTGACAGTTTAACCAAAAGGCATTTCCAGTGGAAACTGGCCGACATATCCTCAGCATAACCATGTATAACACCCACAAAACTTAAAAAAGGTTATACACACACAATACGGTAATATTATGTTGGAGCACAGTACGTATCACTCCGCGAGGCTCCGCCTACGATAGCCGTAACGCTCCGACAATCCATCAAGCGGTGCGGCTTCGTAGCTTAGCAAAGTCGTACTGAAACATTTGACAGATTTTCGAGCGCCGTGTACATAAAATCGCTTCGAGGTCAGTAAACACAACCAGAGTTCATACATAAGGCACACGGGATTATAAGGGGCTCTGTCGACTTTCAGAAAAATCAAAGGGTTGATTTTAAGTGTGACGTATTTTCCCAGAATACACAGTAACAACGACGCCCCGCTAGCATGCGCTACCAAAAATAGTGCTTTGTTGTGTATGTGACGGACGAAAGCTAAACCAGTTCCACACCACTGAAGCTGCAGCATTTTTACAAACCAGTTCTGATTCATCCATTTTATTCAACGATCCACTTTCACCCGTCTCATTCTCCATCGCCGCCATGCTTTTTTTTCCCGCCAAAACAAAGGCACTGCGCATGCACATTTTATCCATATTCTGTCGTGATATTTCATTTTCTTATCGTTGCCCAACATTATTACCGTGAACGGTATGATATGGCCCAGCCCTATTCTCATCTATAGCATTGTAAAACTCAGTCGGATCTGTTCCTCTTTAGATTTTAGAATGTTGATGGTAAAATTTGTTTGTCTCATCCCTTCATTGAGCAGCTGGTGCTTCTGGAAGATTTTAGTTGGTTGGAGGCCCCTAACTGAAGAGCTAATTTGCAGACTTTTAGGAGTAATCCTGTTTTGTCTGCACCTGAGGCTGAATTTCAGGTGGTTCCTGTAATCAGCCATCATAAGAGCTGTTTGCTCATACTGACGTACAAGCTTTAGCTTTAGCTGTCCAACTCTTCATGGTTGAGATGGTTTCTTGAATATCTGCCACTATGATGGCTACTGGATCCTGTTCAGGAGGGTTGCTGTGGTCTGCTCTCAGATCCACTAGCCACTGAGCATTGTTGCTATGGATTGCGTCCTCCTCCCATAAGCTCTTCCAGTATTGCTCCATCTGCAGTGTTGGTGGGCTGGTCTCACATTGTTTCCCTGCCACTGAGATTACACCTTGGATGATTTAGTGGAGTACAATTAGTTTATTCTCCTGACTTTTATCTTTCTGGTATACCTCTTCAAGCAGCTGGCCAAGGCTGTGGGTCATTGCTTGATAATTTATGCGCCCTCCGGAATGGGCAGCTTGCTATACTTCTGAGGAAACCTTTTGTCATAACACCTTTCAGTAACTCAAACAGTTGGCTTCCCTCCTTGCTGTCTTGGCCAATAGTCGCCTTCGCCATTGATGGCACTGCCCCACGTGACTTTTCATCCTGTAGCCTAGCATCTTGGTGAGCACCGCTGCGGTCATGTAGATCAGCTGATGGCAGCTGATTTGGTGATGGCAACCTCACTGAACTGCCCTCCAAAAATAATTCAGTTCAATTACATTCCATTAAATTCAATTCAGTTTTATATATATAATGCCAAATCACAACAACAGTTGCCTCAAGGTGCTTTATATTGTAAGATTGAGACCCTACAATAATGCAAGAAAACAGAGAAAACCCCAGAAATAATATGAAAGAGTATGAGGAGCTGAACAGCACCACACACTGACATGATTCAAGCTGCTGCCTAAAGAAACAAACTGCATTCCTAGAGCTTCTGTCAGCACACACACACACACACACACACACACACACACACACACACACACACACACACACACACACACACACACACACACACACACACACACGAAGTGCTTCTACCATATTCTGGGTAATTACAAGAGGTGTTGAACAAAAAGAGGATGACTAAAAAACACTGCAGCATGTTATTTATTGCTACCTTCACTCACACTTATGTAACTACAATAAAAGGAACACTCTATGATGGGAGGTGGCAGATGAGTTTACTATAAGACCAAATATGCACTCATTTATTGGAGCGCATCCTTGTTCTGCTAACTGAATAAAGCTCGTTTGTAAAAGAAGAGATTAAAAGACCTCCAGAGAGATGGATAGTGATACAGGCAGTTTATGTCAAACAGCTAACAGATCATCTGCAGAGGAATGGTTTATTTGAAGAGTTTCAGTCAGGTTTCAGAGCTCATCACAGCACAGAAACAGCTTTAGTGAAGGTTACAAATGATCTTCTTATGGCCTCTGACAGTGGACTCATCTCTGTGCTCGTCCTGCTAGACCTCAGTGCAGCGTTCGATACTGTTGACCATAATATCCTATTAGAGCGATTAGAACATGCTGTAGGTGTTACAGGTACTGCACTGCAGTGGTTTGTATCATATCTATCTAATAGACTCCAGTTTGTGCTTGTAAATGGAGAGTCCTCTTCACACACTGAGGTTAATTATGGAGTTCCACAGGGTTCAGTGCTAGGACCAATTCTGTTTACATTATACATGCTTCCCTTAGGCAGCATCATTAGAAGACATAGCATACATTTACACTGCTATGCAGATGACACCCAGCTCTATCTGTCCATGAAGCCAGATAACACACACCAATTAGTTAAACTGCAGGAATGTCTTAAAGACATAAAGACCTGGATGGCCGCTAACTTTCTGCTTCTTAATTCAGATAAAACTGAGGTTATTGTACTCGGCCCTGAAAATCTTAGAAATATGGTATCTAACCAGATTCATACTCTGGATGGCATTACCTTGGCCTCCAGTAACGCTGTGAGGAACCTTGGAGTCATTTTTGACCAGGACATGTCCTTCAACGCACATATTAAACAAATATGTAAGACTGCTTTCTTCCATTTGTGCAACATCTCTAAAATTAGAAATATCCTGTCTCAGAGTGACGCTGAAAAACTAGTTCATGCATTTATTACTTCCAGGCTGGACGACTGTAATTCATTATTATTAGGATGTCCAAAAAACTCACTGAAAAGCCTTCAGCTAATCCAAAATGCTGCAGCAAGAGTCCTGACAGGGACTAGAAGGAGAGAGCATATTTCTCCTGTTTTGGCTTCCCTTCATTGGCTTCCTGTTAAGTTCAGAATTGAATTCAAAATCCTGCTCCTCACATACAAGGTCTTAAATAATCAGGCCCCATCTTATCTTAATGACCTTGTAGTACCATATCACCCTATTAGAGCACTTCGCTCTCGCTCTGCAGGCCTACTTGTTGTTCCTAGAGTATTTAAAAGTAGAATGGGAGGCAGAGCCTTCAGTTTTCAGGCCCCTCTTCTGTGGAACCAGCTTCCAGTTTGGATTCGGGAGACAGAAACTATCTCTACTTTTAAGATTAGGCTTAAAACTTTCCTTTTTGCTAAAGCATATAGTTAGGGCTGGACCAGGTGACCCTGAATCCTCCCTTAGTTATGCTGCAATAGACGTAGGCTGCCGGGGGATTCCCATGATGCATTGAGTTTTTCCTTTCCAGTCACCTTTTTCACTCACTATGTATTAATAACAGATATGATTCAATGCAGAGAGGTCTATTAACCTCTGTCTCTCTTCCACAGCATGTCTTTTATCCTGTCTTCCTTCTCTCACCCCAACCGGTCGCAGCAGATGGCCCCGCCCCTCCCTGAGCCTGGTTCTGCCGGAGGTTTCTTCCTGTTAAAAGGGAGTTTTTCCTTCCCACTGTCGCCAAAGTGCTTGCTCATAGGGGGTCATATGATTGTTGGGTTTTTCTCTGTATCTATGAAGCGTCTTGAGGCGACTTTTGTTGTGATTTGGCGCTATATAAATAAAATTGAATTGAATTGAATTGAATTATGATCGTAGCAGCTAAGATTAACAGCCATATGGCTCAATACTGAGCGGGGCACAGATATAACACGAGAGCGGCAAAACACCAGCTACTGCTAGTCAGCGCAGTCCATAGTACTACGATCTACAGCAATGACATTGAAATGTCATTTGAACTGGAAAAGTGTAGTTAGATGGTAACAAAGAAATTGAAGGTAGTCAGAACTGAGGGGACTGCACTACCAAAAGGCAACATTGCAGACACTTAGGGTAGCTACAAGAACCTGGAAATCCCATAGGCAAATGGGAACCATGAAGAGGCCGCTAAGAAAGACGCAACCACCAAATACTTGCAGCGGGTAAGGCAGGTTCTAAGGAGTCAGATTGATTTGGAAGAACAAGATCCAGGCAATAAACACCTATGCCCTGCTGGTGATCAGATACTAATCAATACAGGGACAACCTCAAGATCCATAGAGGCTTCAATCTACCACACCAGGTAAAACCCCAGATGCAGGCTGTTTAAAAGATGAACTTGAGACAATCCAACAAATAACACCATGGTGAAAGATGCTAGCAAGCAGGGCATATGCCATAACTGAGAGACTGAAACAGGATACAGAAACATCAGGACTTCCAGGCGATACTTGGCACAAAAGTCAAAAGTTAAGATGCTGTGGGACTAGGACACGATACAGATGGTAAAACTGGGCATAGATGACCACGAGAAGATTGTGAAATACCAAGGACTGAGAGAGGAGCTAGAGTAAATGCTGAGGGTGAAGGCAACAGTGGTTTCCATGGTAACTGGAGCATTGAGGGGAGTGCCCCTCCCCTCAAAGACACACTATGGAAGAGAGCCAAAGATGATAATAACAAATGGCGGGCACGCTCTGTTTTGCGTAGCTATTTTTAAATCCCGGTAGCACTGCAACCACGTAAGCTAGCGCAAAAATTGATTTTGCATATGAAACCGGAGTAGATGTACTTACATCTTATGCCATCAGCTTGTCCTAGGTCACAGTTTCCTTCCACATATAGCTTTGCAAAAACTGCATAAAAAGCGCTTGCAGCAACAAAAACATAATATTACAGAAACACGCTTTGCCGATCTGATCAGTTGTTCATAACACTTCCTAAGTTGGAATAGACATCAGCGCGAACTTTCGCATGTCCGCCATGACCTGCCCAAAACCGGAAGTGACGTCATTTTCGCGGAAATGTAGTTTTTTACCATCAGGGCCTCATGAGCCTATACTGGTGTTTTTAAAAGTTATCTTTGACTTTATGACTTTCTGTGTCGTTTCTGGGATGCTTTGGACTCATATTGCACTGCTGGAAATAGTTTATTTTGATGCATATGCTGCTTTTTTGCAAATTTGCACTATAATATTTATTTTCGTTTTTCCTGCAGTATATAAAAATTGGTGTATTTCAAAAATAAAACTATGAAGACACTCAAAATAAATTTCCTGTGGTGGGAAACTATTTTGTGCAACTTTTTTGTATTTACAGTTTTGAGGGATAAGCCTCTTAAATTTATGGGGGTGGCTGTAGCTCAGATGGCAGAGCAGGTCAGCCACTAATCAGAAAGTCGGTGGTTCGATCCCAGGCTGCCTCCTGGCTGCATGCCAAATATCCTTGGGCAAGATACTAACCCCATGTTTGCCTACTGGTGGTGGTCAGAGGGCCCGGTGGCGCCAGTGTCCGGCAGCCTCGCCTCTGTCAGTGCGCCCCAGGGCAGCTATGGCTACAGTGTAGCTTGCCATCGCCAGTGCGTGAATGTGTGTGTGAATGGGTGAATGACTGAATGTAGTGTGAAGCGCTTTGGGGTCCTTAGGGACTAGAAAAGCGCTATACAAATGCAGGCCATTTACCATTTACCATTTAAATTTCTCTAGAAATATATGTTAAAAAAACAAAAACGATTTTCAATTTTTTTGTAGTTTATTGCACTTTTTTGCAATTTATGTAATTACTATGCACTTAATGCATACATATTATTAAAATCGGGGCTATAATGGTTGTATTGATGTACAGAAACTTGAAATGCTCCCAAAAATGGCACTACAGCATGTAAAAGTATAATATAAGCTCTGGCGGACTTGGTTCTATGGTAGGTCTTAAAGGGTTAAATGCAGAGTGATGTATAAACACACAGTGAGGGAAAAAGGTGAGTGAAGTAGAAACACTCAGTTATGCTACAACAGATCGAAGCTGCTGTGGGCTTCCTGAGATACACTAAGGGAAGACTCAGGATCCTATGCTTTATCAAAAAGTAAAATTTTAAATGTAATCATAAAAATAGAGATGGTGTCTGTCTCCCAAAGGTGTACCTCAGGGGTCCATTCTAGGCCCCCTGCTGTTTATTCTGTATTTGCTCCCTCTGGGCGCTGTGCTGCGCAAACATAACGTGTCCTTCCACTCCTTTGCTGATGACATTCAGATCTACCTCCCTCTGAGGTTAGACTGTAAGGACTCTCTGCAGCCGTTATTCTCCTGTCTGTCTGACATTAAGACTTGGATGGCTCTTAACTTTCTACATCTAAATGAAAGTAAAACTGAAGTCATTGTGTTTGGGCTTCCTAAAGACCCCAGCCTTTCCTTTGATTTTATGGGACCCCTAACTTCCGAATGTACTTCCTCCATTAAGCGCCTCGGTGTTACTTTTGACAGTGCTTTTAAATTTGATAAACAAATCAGCTCCGTAGTCAAGGGATCTTTTTATCATCTACGGATTTTAGCTAAAGTCAAGTCCTACCTGTGCAGGAACAATCTAGAAAGGGTGGTCCATGCTTTTATTACTTCACGGCTGGACTACTGTAACTCCCTTTATGCTGGTTTAGGTCGTTCCTTTCTGCATCGCCTCCAACTGGTGCAGAACGCTGCTTCCAAAAAGAGAGACCACATCACTCCGGTCCTCTGCTCTCTCCACTGGCTCCCAGTTGCTTTTAGGATTGATTTTAAAATTTTACTGCTGGTTTTTAAGGTTCTTAACGGTACTGCACCTCCTTACCTGGCAGAGCTTCTTAGCATTTACCGCCCCAGGAGATCTTTGAGGTCAGCAGACCTGATGCTTTTAGATGTTCCCAGGTACAGATTAAAGACTAGAGGAGAGAGGGCTTTTGCTGTGGCTGCACCCAGACTGTGGAACAGTTTACCTCCTCACATCCGACTCTCCACAAGCCTAGGAACTTTTAAAACTGCTCTTAAAACTCACCTCTTCTCATTGGCTTTTAGCAAGGTTTAACTTATTGTTTTAACTTATTGTTTTATCAGTGAGGTGTTTTATGTACTTGTGTTTTATTGTATTTTATATTTGTATTTTATTGTACAGCACTTTGGTCAGCCTTGGTTGTTTTTAAATGTGCTTTATAAATAAACTTGACTTGACTTGACTTGACCAAATCCTAACTGGGAAAATGGTTCCACAGAAGAAGGGCCTGAACGCTGAAGACTTTATCTCCCATTCTACAGGGTGGGCCATTTATATGGATACACCGTAATAACATGGGAATGGTTGGTGATATTAAAGTCCTGTTTGTGGCACATTAGTATATGTGAGGGGGCAAACTCCTCAAGATGGGTGGTGACCATGGTGGCCATTTAGAAGTCGGCCATCTTGGATACAACTTTTGTTTTTTCAATAGGAAGAGGGCCATGTGACACATCAACCTTATTGGTAATGTCACAAGAAAAACAATGGTGTGCTTGGTTTCAACGTAACTTTATTCTTTCATGAGTTATTTACAAGTTTCTCTTTGTTCACAGCCATTGACATGTCGAAGAGGTTAACACGTGAGGAGCGGATCGAAATTGTGTTGATATCTGGTGAACGCAGTAACCGGGTCATTGCAGCAGATTTCAATGCAAGACACCCTACGAGACCACCCATCTCCCATGCTACAGTTAGCAAACTGCTTGCTAAGTTTGGTGAAACTGGTTCAGTGTTGGATTTGCCAAAATGTGGACGCAAGAAAACTGTCACTAATGAAGAAACATCAGTGGCTGTCCTAGCTTCATTCAGCAAGAGCCCACAGCGTAGCACTCGCCGCATGTCACTGGAGAGCGGCATTAGTCGAACATCCCTTCGGCGGATATTAGCTACTCACAAATGGCACCCTTACAAACTCCAGCTACTGCAGCATCTCAATGAGGACGACCCAGATCAGCGCACAGAATTTGCAGAATGGGCAAAACAAAAATTGGAACAGGACCCTCAGTTCACACAGAAGATTTTGTTCAGTGATGAGGCAAACTTTTATGTGAATGGTGAAGTTAACAAACAAAACCACCGCTATTGGTCTGATGCTAACCCACATTGGATGGATCCCTCCAAGACTGTTGGAACAACAAAATTGATGGTTTGGTGTGGTATATGGGGCACAACGATAGTGGGTCCATTCTTCATCAATGGAAACCTCAAGGCCACTGGATATTTGAAATTCCTACACGATGATGTGTTTCCCTCTTTATGCACTGAAGCTGGCACGTTCCCTGAGTTTTTCCAGCAAGATGGTGCACCACCACATTATGGGTGCCAGGTCCGAGCATTCCTAGGCTACGTCCACACGTACACGGGTATTTTTGAAAACGGAGATTTTCCGTTTTTCGTTTTAAAAAATAATCCCGTCCACACGTAAAGGCAGAAATGAAGGAAAACGCTGCTAGGAACATGCAAAAGCAACAGGTGGCGATATATTCCTAACCGTGCAGAAATGTTGGCCAATCAGAAGTCTAGAAGCCTTGGTGGGAAAAAGTAAACAAAGCTGGGGCATAGAAGCAGAACCGAGTCGTATGTGTGGAGAGACAGTAACTGTGTGTGTATATGTAAGCATTTAAACACTGCAGAGAGTACAATTAACAGTAATAGTATTGTAGAAATTCATTTCACCGAAACAATAACGTGGCGCACAGTGTGATGTCAAAAGATGCGCACACCTTTGACGCTGCGTTTTCTGCGTTTTCTGCGTTTTTCTAGTCCACACGTAAATGCAAAAACAGAGTTTTCAAAAATATCCACCTTGGCCGGAGTTTTTAAAAATCTCAGTTTTCTCGTGTGGACGAAAGGTGCAAACGCATGGAAAAATCTGCGTTTTCAAAAATACCCGGGTACGTGTGGACGTAGCCCTAGATGAACAGTTTCCTGGAAAGTGGATTGGTCGTCGTGGGCCAGTTGAATGGCCCCCAAGGTCTCCCGATCTGACCCCCTTAGACTTTTATCTTTAGGGTCATCTGAAGGCAATTGTCTATGGTGTGAAGATACGAGATGTGCAGCACCTGAAACTATGGATACTGGATGCCTGTGCTGGCATTTCTCCTGCGGTGTTGCTATCACTGTGTTAATATCACCAACCATTCCCATTTTATTATGGTGTATCCATATAAATGGCCCACCCTGTACTTTTATATTTAAAAGTACAGGGTGGGCCAGACAATAGTTCCCAGACTATTGTCTGGGAACCACAAGTAAACCAGTGGTCTGAGAGAAAAGTGCTCTATTGGGGTGGTAGAGTGCTATGAGGTCTTCAATATTATTCAAGACGTAAGTATGTAAAGAAAATATTTTTAAATTAGATTCTATAGATTTGATAAATGAAACCATCATTGAAGAACAGTGAGAGAAAGTCAACAGAACATAGAAAAAGAGAGAGCGTCCAGCTACTTCTCCTTCGCCTGCTGGAATTATTAATGAGCATAGTTGAGCTCATTTCTCTTTAATGTAACAGATTGGGTTCTGAGAAGACAAAGGGAGGTACAATTCCCAAGAAGGGACAGAGCTGACAAAGAGAAAAAGAGTCCTCCTACAAAGACCCATTCAGCTGCAGATACTCTTTGCTCTGTACTATTTACAACAGAAAACACATCCAACTACAAGCTTTTTAAGTCCAGGAATGTATGTGTCCAGTGTATGTTTAGCCTAGCCTAGCTTATCACAACAAAAGGAATGAGGTGGAAACTAGTGATGGGAATTCCGGCTCTTTTTAGAGAACCGGCTCTTTCGGCTCCCAGCTCTTCAGGTTGTCTTGTTCCTTTAATCAATTTATTATCAACAACAATATAAAATTATGCACAAAATGAATTACTAATGTAAAAAATGTTTTTTTAAAAATTTATATATGTTTATATATAAATATGCTTTTATTCACTCCACATAAAATTTAAAAAAGAAATTATAAAATACAAAAACCAACTATTTACATTTCTACTTTTAACTATTTCAATTTTCAGCTTTTTCCTTTTAAACAAATTTAAATTGAAACAACAGAAAACACTGCAAACCACAACACAATAAAATCTAAATTAAAATGCAAAACAAAAAGATCCGTCTCTAAGAGCCGTTTCGTTTGTGACCGACACATCACTAGCGGAAACTGCCAACCTGAAGTCTAAACTTATGGAATATTTTATTCTTTCAGTCTGTTGCTGTCTCCTCTGAGTTTCTCATTAAGTGTTCGGTGTTCTTGTGTTCCCATTTTATTTTGGTAGCCTTTTGTATTTTATTTGACTTTTCTTGCCTCGTCTCTGATTTGTCTTTGTCGTATCATTCTCTGAAGTCGGCCTGTTAGTTCTTGGCTCATTCTTAGTGTTTTCCTGGTATTCCTGATATTAATAAACAACTTAAAGTAAAATACATAAAAAACTAAAATGACTAAACTTTACCAAAAACCGTTTTTGAAAGATAACAAGCTGAGCAATTATAGTCAACCCAAGGTAGCTAGATACAAGAATGCAATTTCTGCATTTTGGCTGTTTGGTGTGATTCATTTTATCCATTCAAAACAGTTACCGACTCAGGTGGAGAGAGCAAGCTCATGGCATCCTAATAATAATACATAGAGCTGTTTTCAGTATACTAGGATTCTACTAGGCTTGTTTTCAGCCCATTTCGAGGATGGGCTAGGCTATCATCTCAATTATCACCACGTCCTCTCTGCCCATGGAACTCAAGCACAGCAACACTCGGACTGTTTCCCTAGATGCACTCATTCACTTGTGTACAAATGAAAGCACAGCAAAGTCCCTGTCTTGTACAGCCTGAGCACATTGATTTGGTAGTTTCAGTCTGAAAACAGAATAAAGTAATATTTTATTCCAGCATTCCACAAACAAACAATTTACCATTAAGTAACAACTGACAATAACAAAGAAAAATAACTAACAGTAACAAAATTATACCCTGAGAGTGACAGATTTATCGCATTAAAGCTGTAACTCAGTTACTGATGGGAGAAGAAAGAGTGTCTGAACAACCTATGTAAGCATTTCTGAGATGACATGAAGAAGTTAATCTGCTTTAAAAGACAATGTTTGTTTTAGAAGGAAAGAAGGAAGGTGGGCTGATTGTTGCACAAACGCATGACAAGTGACGAGGAGACTTTTAGTTATTTCAGGTGCGATCATTTCAACTTTGTCACTAACTTTTATAATGTAGCAAGTTTATAGCTTTAAACCCAAGACAATCATTAAAATATATTGTAGGTGTCCTTGAAAGGATGAACACATTTTTAATGCAGTCATTCACACACTGGTGTTTTATTTATTTCAAACTGCTTTCTTAAATGACAGTATGGGCAGTCTTTGCACACAGTGTTCATGCAACAACGCTAAAATGTAAAAGGCTGCAGCGGTTTATATCCGTGTACACTCACAGGTTTGAGGCGTGTGTGTGTGAATAGACAGAGAGAAACTGATAAACTGGAGGTGCCTATGAAACAAAGAAATAAGGATTTCTTTTTTGTTTTCCTTTAATATGACATAAGACTCTATTTTCCATCGCTGTGGTCTGTGAGTTTTCTAATGTCTAGACCCACGTGTAGTATTCTCTAGGGCACTGCGGTTACATAAGACGTTTCCAGGCACAGTTAGGGGCTTCCACTTCTGCCTGCTTATGCAATATAGTTTTAGGAGCTGCGTGTACAGATAGCTGGAGTTAGTCCAGGCATTACTCCTAACACATACAAACAATTTAATCTGCTGTCCTCACAGCAGCATCTCATAAATCATCCAAGACCCAAGTGGCCCACTTTGCATTTACAGCATCAGTTCTGCAGTGGCTGTCTCTCCTTGCCATGTTATGTTTCGTGGATTCTGATGACAAAGTGCTCTACTAAAAGTCAAAACGCCTGAAGAGACTTGGTTGTGTGATCAGAGATTCAGGCCTCCTCTCTGTCTGCTGAGCGCCCTGTCCCCATAAATTCACTTCCCTGTCAGGCCCTCCTCCTCAGCGGCCTCTCTGATTATCCAACTTCAGGGAGATCTGATGTTTTTAATTCATTGTCTTCAAATGAACTGGTCGAATCATAGAGGAGAGGTTAGAGATGAGCTATGAAAACTTTGGTGGCAATGTGAAACTTGCCATGCCTGTTGGAGGCAGATGTAAAACACATTGATAGCATTCAACTGAAAGTATTTCTTCGTAATAGATACATTCAAATATATAATAAAAATGTGATAGAAATGTCATCTGCATTTAATCAAAAGACATAATAATAATAATAATAATAATAATAATAATAATAATAATAATAATGAATCATATGTGCATTCCAGGACAGCAATATCAACTCAAGTTATTGTCTGGAAGCAATGTTGTGAAGCAACACTATCTGTCACACTCAGCAATAACAACCCATCATCTGTGGTAAACAACCCAATACTTTTTCAAGGCAATCGTCATCCAGCCAGTCGGCTTATATACCAGGATGGCAGGGTGGGGGACTGCAGCAGCTCAACCTGCTGAAGAGAAACTGAGTTAAAAAAAGGGGTCCACTTTATTTGAGACTCATTATCCCATATACGATATTATTATCATATAAGGCCTAATCCCTGATTAATGCTAATCAGATTCCTTGCCACTGAATATCAGGACTGGCAGGTCCACCACTGGCACACGTGAAAGGGTCTGAAGAAGCAGAAAACATTCTGCTGCCTGTAATGTCGTTCAGAAAGGTTTCATCACTCACTGGCTTCTTCAGTCTTCACTAACTACAGGTTTCTCTAACATTATAACGAGCACAACTGACTAATGAGGGAGGTGCAATTCTCAGGATGTATCACAAGCACATCAAGTTAACCAGCGAGGATACGAGAAACACAGGCCAGCACTCCTGGACTGTGAAATTGCCATGAGTATTGGAGGTTGTTTGAAAATCATTGTGTACAATGCATATAGATCAGTATTTAACATTTGTCTTTCATCATACACAAGACCAAAAACTGAGTGTGGTCAGGACTAGGGATGGGTACCGGTATCCGGTGCCATTATGGCAGAGCTACAGATTAAAAACGCCCAAGGCGAAGCGGCGAAGCGGTCAAAAGTCTGACTGTACTTCACAGCAAAAGATGCAAACTCAGCAGCCTGTAACAAGTGCTTTAAGCTGATACTGTGCAAAGGAGGTAACTCCTCGAATCTGATGAAACACCTGGCGACGTATAGCATTTTGTTAAAAGCCGAGAAATGCACCGTATTTGATAGCTTGCTGCGAGACCTCACACCGTGCACATCTACTGCGGGTGTGGTGCGTATTATCGGACGCGGAGTTAGCAACAACCCCCAAGAACCCGAAGAGGAGAGTCTTAGCCCCTAGCCCTGCCAGTGTAGCAGAAATGATGAGGATGATGATGCAGCAGCAGCCGTTCTTCTCTGCGTGAGTAGCTTAATGTTGTTCATGTGTAATTTACGTTGAGGAGGCTAACCACGTTATTAAATTAATGCATGTAAGGTGAACTAGCAAACAGTGTTGTAGTTACATGCGGCTGTCTTCTTGTTTGATGGCAGATGCTCCCTTCACCCTGGCCAAAAAGGCTAAAATGACCAAAGAAAAAGTGGAAAACAGCTAAACATGAGAGGTTTTTGGACCAATTTTGTGTTCTCCATTCTTTATGCACCGGTTCAAGCACCATTTAAGCACCGGCACCGTTTCAAAAGTACCGGTTTGGCACCAGTATCGGACATAACCTAAACAATACCCATCTCTAGTCAGGACACTACACATGTTCGAGGGAGAAGTCAAACAGAAATGGCCAAGATGGACTCTTTAGAGCATATCATCACGTTACAATGCTGTGATTGGAGCTGTTCTCCAACTCTCTGTGAATGGTACCCATTGTTATGACAATTTGCAAATTAACAATCCTAAACTGAGCTCACAGCTCGCTGTTAGTCAGTAGTACTAGTGGTCATTACACAGCTTACAGTTAAAACCTGCATCATTTGGATGAGTGACCAAACGTTTCTCCCTCTGAAAATCCAACATCCAGATGAGGAGAATTGTTATGGCTTTGTCTTCTTTTATCTCATAAAGCTTGAATAAGACTAGTAAGTCAGTAGGAAAAAAGAATACAATTTAAATACTCTTCTACTCTTCTGGAGCCTTTGCAGCAGTCTGTTATCTAGATAGAGATGCAGTCTCGGGTGGATGTTCATGACTGTACTCGGTTTGCACCTTGTTATGAACCCAGATTAGCAAGGTGCTAGTGTAGTTTTAATCCTACACATATATCCAAGTTTGGATTACGACCTAGATGTGAAATTAAAAAATCACAGCAGGCGGTCTAAGCATTGTGATGTTATACCAGTCCACAGCCATCATTAACACAAAGCAAATAGTATTGAAAACTCTCTCTCCTATAAAAATACTGAGAGTAAACAAGCAGAGGTTGACTTTATCTAAATATGACATGAACTTTATATGACCAAGTGGCACTGGTCATATAAACACTGAACAATTACAACTTCTCACTGTCAGCTGTAGCATGACATTTTGCAGTCCTTGATCACTTATCATACATGTATCTTTCCCCATCCAACATATACGCAAATACAAAGAGTCTGAAGGTTTTATAAAAGAACTTTAACTCCCACTGCAAAGGAAAAATGTGCATAGCCAGCACGAGTTGTCCTGCTGCACAAAGACTGAGAGAAGAAAAACACATCATATCTTTATACTTAACACTATTAGTATATAACAGCACAGAGATTGTTATTACTATTATTAATAGTAACAATAAAAAAGTAAGTAAAAGTAATCTCATGGAAGTCAAAAGCTCTTTATTTAGGAGAGACCTGTGTACAAAAACCATGGACAGCAAGATAATAACATAACATATCATACATGATCAGAAATTAAGAAAAACATGTGCAAGAGTAGTTACAGATAAATACACTTTAAAATACATTTTAAATTTAATAGTACCAGAAAAATATTTAAATCCAGTTTCTCCAAGCTCAGTGTGAGTAAGAGCTACAACCAATGTTAAAATGCCCTACGTCCTGGGGTTTTAATTATCAAGTTTACATTCAGTCACGGTTCAAAGATAAGTATGCAAGCTTTGCAGCAGAGCTCTGCCCTCACACACTCAGATTGTGTTATGCTGCTCCCAGCATACATACCTATAGTAAGACGCTGTAAACTAGTTTATAAATAGGTGAAAACGTGGCCAGCAGGATCCTTCACCACTTTTCAAGAGTGTTTCAAGCATTTTGGCACATGTTCAGGCAGGCTGCTACCTGCGGCAGTGGCACAGACTTAGAGGAGCTACATCACCAAATGCACTGTCTCTAAAACTGTCTCAGCCCAGCAAGAAGCCATGGTTAGGTAAAACTGCTGTGGACTCTGCTTGGTAGTTTTACAGTTTTTCACGATTGCTTAAACACATTTCTTGAAACTATGCCTCGTATTCTCAAAACAGTAAACACACATCCATAACGTCTCACCCAATTTCCCAAACATCATATTTTCAAGTCAAAATGAAGCTCTAAACTCAAAACCATTCACTCTTGCTGGAAAACCAAACTTTGCCCACAGAGTCAAAGGAGCTTGCAAAGAAAGCTTGCCCACAGACATCACACACAAGGCCTCAAAAACATATGTGTGTAGGACAACAGTCTGCACACATTGGTGCAATAAATTGAAAACAATATTTCCAAAACTGGCAAGTTATGTTGCTTTTGGTTCTTCCCCTCAAAAACCTTTTCACATGATGAACACAAAAGACGCAACCAATCTACATACAGTGGCACATTTTTCTTCATGGATCATACAGTACACACACACACCAAAAACATTATTCCACCTCAGTATCCTGTCTGTGTTCTGGGTCAGGCCAGAGAATCCTGGCCCTAGCCAGGCAGCGCGGGTAAAATCCTCTTACATGCCTGTTCCACCCCTGGCATGCATCTACCGATATGTCTAGGCAGGCTTCTTGGCCTGGAGGAGGTGAACACGTCTGCCCTATGTCTGTCCTAACTAGGCCTTCTTATTTTTTTTACTTTCACAGTGCACTGAGAGTTTTGTTTGACAATCTCTCTCGTTTAAGCTGGCCTGCACAACTGGAACTGAAAGCACAACATTTTATCGGAAACGATCGCAAAGTGAGTTTCTCCACATTAAAATGGGCTCTGGAGAAAGTCACTTAGTTGGGACACAATCAGATAGTGAGTCCCTGTCTAAAAGGATTCAGCGAGGTAAAGCAGTCTAAATTCTTCTTTTTCATTTTTGAAATGACGTCATATTGCTGGCAGTCGAAACTTAATGCAACAGGAGAGGTTCTATGGCAGGGGTGTCAAACTCAATCGCACAGGGGGCCAAAACTCAAGGCAGACTTTAGGTCGCGGGCCAAACAAGATAAACATTTATTGAACACACTAAAACAATGTTTTTTAAACATAAATATGAATAAAAACAGACAGGAATATTATTCCAGTTTAAATAAACTTAAAAAAATAAACTTTAACTTTAAATATTTTGCTCTTCATAAAATATATCCTGTCAAAATTATGCAAGTTAGAAATATGAACATGCTGCCAAAAAACCGCAGAAAAAAATAAATGAAAGCAAACACAAGGTTGGAGCCGCATGTAGACGTAGCTGGGCGTTGCTTCAGCAATGGAACTAAGAAACTGTGCGGGCCATTCAGTGTCGTACTTTGCCTCGAGTGTATCATTACACTGCAGCTCCATCTGAATCTGCACAGGTGCAGTTCAGCAAAGTCCGCTGACTTGGTTCAACATTACTTGGCAACAGGGAAAGTGAGGCAAGTTGCACTGGTGCATTTGTGACAGCTTCACTTGAAATGCCTTTACCGCATCATACATGCCATGTCCATGGACTGACAGATTTCCTTGCTGAGCTCAAAAACTCTATTGAGAATTTTTATCCCAACTCAGCCAGCGGACCTCTGTGATAAGGAATGTGGGCAAACTCAATTTACGGTCTGCGTTACGGTGATCATTACATGCTCCATTTTTAGGACTTTACCACACAGCCTTTCCTGGTGTGTGATGCAGTGATATGCTGTTAACTCACCGGTACAGTTCTCCTGCATCTTTACTCGCATCCTGCGGACTAGTCCGCTTTTTTCACCGCACAACACCGGCGCTCCATCTGTTGTAAGTCCAACAAGTTTGTCCCAGGGCAGTTTCACGTCGGTTACACTTTGACATACGTTTTAAAAAACGTCTTTTCCTGTCGTTGTCCCGTGCATCGATTTAATGTCCAATATTTCCTCTCCACGGATGAAGATGGTCAGCTGTGCAATGTCCATCATGTCTGTACTTTCATCCACAGCAAGAGAGTATGCAATGAAGTTTTTGTTTCTTTCACACAACTGTGTTCTTAAATCAGTGGCCGTCTCACAAACCTGATCAGCAATCGTATTTCTGCTGAGGCTCAAATCTGCGTTCTGTCTGGACACAAGCCGTCGCACAGCTTCATCCTGCAGCTCTTCAGAGCGGTACCGGGCTGATTTGGCTCCTCTGCTACAATACAACTTGCTTTCACAACAGCTTCACTTTGTGATTTTGCTCTGGTGACAAACGTCTACTGAAATGTCAGATTCTTCTTTAGCTCTTCTACTTTCTGTAGTTTCTGCATTTGGGTTTTTCAGCTATCCTGACGTTTTGTCTCGTAGTGCCGTCTTAAATTAAATTCTTTAATTACAGCCACATTAGCTCCACTACTAAGACACACGGGTTTACCAGCATGTCTGTAAACATATATTCAGTCACCCACAGGCGCTGAAAGGCTCTGCTTTCAGAATCAACTTTTCTCTCCACCATTGTGAGCGGCGAGCTTCACAATTACAGAAGTTTGACTTGATTGACGGGGAATGTTCCCAGTTAGCCTAGCGTTCAGCAAGGAGGCTGCAGCCCTGCATTATGGGATCTGTAGTTTGTATATTATTAGCGCCTCATATCGCTGGGCCATGCATAACAATAATAATACATCTCGCGGGCCGGATATAAATGTACGCCGGGCCGGATGTGGCCCGCGGGCCTTGACTTTGACACATGTGCTGTATGGGAACTGACTGGGCTGACAAAAGCTTGACTGGCTTGACTGACTTGACACCAATATGCAAGATTGCAATCTTGCACCTACCTCCACCCAGACATGACAAAAGGGTGGATGTATGTGTGTATGTTTCTTTTTTACAGGAGCAGAAAGCTGTCAGCAACATCCTGGGTTCACATGAGCTTTGGGCTGTGCTGACTTAACCTTTTAATTGCCACTTTCTGTGTCTGTGTGAATTTATTAGTGGTGTGTTATTCATGACCTTGTATTGCTCACAATGCAGAGGTCACTGTGAGAAAGTGTGCATCTACATCACTTTTTCCACAGCAGAGGATTAATCATGTGATTTGATCATGTGATTTTCAGCAGGACATACCACTGGCTAACGTTTTTATAACACAGGGTTACAGGTCTAGAGTGGAGCCACTCCAGGGGAGAAGCCCTGGAATTTTTAAGAGACATGCGAATCTTTATTGTGCATGTCTAATTATGTTAAGTTGACACATGGCAAAGGAGGGTTTCCGGGGGAACTTCATTTTTTTAAACTGCAGGGACTGTGACATGAGTGGTATGGAAGGAGAGACTGAGGTGCAGATGCAGACTGAGACCAGGAGAGAAGGCTTCAAGAGGACCAGCGAGAAGCAGGGACCATTTCCAGGACAGCTGACAACCCAGAGAGGAGTTAAGGCAGAGGGCTGTACCACTTTGCTTCCTAGACATCGTCATGAGTAGATTTTGAACAACAGTGAAATCCAAAAGAGGTGGAAAGTGATCCTACCATGACGTTGAGGAAGACTACAGGGGTGTACGATGTGCACTGCCCTTCAACCTACAGTGGAACAGAAACTGAGGGACAAAGAGAGCGTGCCAAGCTCCAAGAGTGACAGCGCAGAGGGCGATCAGAGATGGAATTATGACTGCTAGGCTGACTTTGGCCCTTTTATCTATCCATAAATGTTTCTGATTGGTGTGTAATAAATTTTGCTTTATTTTTCAGGGAAATGTGTGTGCCTTTTGAAAAATAGCATTATGGTTTTGAAATTTTAGTTCAAAAGACTGGTTATAGTGTTTAAGCAATCGAGAAAAACTAAGAAAAGCAAAGGGCAAATCATCTTTTGCCATTGCAGCAACAAACTGCACCCACAGCTATACAACTTCTGGCCATTTTCAGGACAGTGGATACACACCACACTGATGGGGTAGGGCATCTAGATCACCACCAACTATATGACCTGCCTGTAAGGTGGTACCTCCCTAACAAATGTGCAGAACAACTTCTATGCACAGTTTGATGCACAACATGACTAGTTAATGAGGAAGTCTCCCTCCTCTCCAAACGACCAGGTGCTATGGCTTTCCACAGCTCCTGTGAGGTCAACTCCCTAGGCGAGGACTCAGAGAATGTTTCTACCAGCTAGCAAGTGCTCTTACAGACATATTCAACACAATCCTGAGCTGTTGTGCTGTCACAGCATGCTTCAGGACCACTACTGTTGTCCCCATGCCAAAGAAACGCAGAGTGTCTAGCCTCAAAGACTACTGCTCCCTTGCAATGGCATTTACAATCATGACACACTTTGAAATGTTAGTCATGAAAGGCATCAAAATTATACTGCCTCCCACACTGGATCTCCTGCAGCTGAGTAGAGCATTCAACACAATCATTCCCATGCACCTAATTGGAAGCCTGCTTGGACTAAACATCTTAATTTCAATTGGATTTTACATTTCTGATTGGAAGGCATCAATCAGTCTGGGTAAGGAAGAGAACTTCCAACACCATCATACTGAGTAGAGGGGATCAGTCCAGTACTGTTTACTTTGATGATTCACGGCAGCACAGCAACACATGGCTCTTATCACACCATTAAATTTGCTGATGACACTAGAGTGGTGGGTCTCATCGGCAAGAATGACGAGTCAACATAAAGAGAAGAAATAAAACAGCTAACAGATGGTTGAAGAGTCGACAATTCTAAATGTAAAAGCAATAGAGATGCTTGTTGACTACAGAAGATCACGAAGCATCTCCAGTCTCCATCCACAGATCCTCTGTGTTTGTCAAGTCCTGACAAAGAATCTCTCCTGGTTAATACCACCACCAGCAGGATCTAATGGGAGCTTGTGCAGAAAGTACCTTCAACCTAACAACATTTTAGTTTAGTTTTTTTTTTTGCCCTTTCTCTCTGGCAGTGTAGCAATCAGAATTGTTGTCTGAAGGCCGAACAAAGTGCCCAACAGATTTATTTTCTGAGTGGACCTCTACAGCTATACTGGTCCAGATGACAGTCATATTTTATTAGATTTATTGATGTCTAACACACCCACGGGTGCTAGACATCGATAGTAGACATCGATAGTTCTATTGTGTTGATTTCTGTACATATAGATATTTAGATGTATGTATTTTTTTCATACTGTGAACCTTTGTTATTCTGTGTTAGCCTTATATGTAGCACAGTGATCTTGGAGGAATGCTGTTTTGTCTCACAATGTACACCGTTAACTGTATGTAGTTAAAACAAACTTAAAAGTGACTTAGCATTGTAAGCAGGCGGACATGCTGCGCAAAGAAAAACCTGCTTTTTGTGCCATAATCTTAGCCACCTGCACACCTTCTTACCTTGCAGACATATGGTAGTAGAGTATCCTATCCTTGGCTACGTTTTTTAGGTTGGGCAGGTGAAGACAGACTCCAAGAAGATCAAGGCAGTTACAGAATGACCCACATCCACCTCCTGGTTCCACAGATTTGCACATTTCTACCACCGTTTGATCAGGAATTACATGTCATGTAACCTTGCTTTGGTGAGCTCTATTTTTTTGGCCACTTTAACTTCTCCATTTCTTACGTTCCAGTCACAAGAAAGATCAAACCCAAAGCTCTATTCTGTCAGTTTAAAACCTGAGCCAATTCTCCCACCAACATGCACCAAATTCATACTTACCTGGGAGATCAAAAAAGTTTTTCAACAAGCCCTGCAGTCAGGACAAAACCCTGGAGAGTTTTGTGCTCTGCTCACTCCTCAGTTTTCCAGTGGGCTCACCCTGCTAGGTTTAGGTAACACCCTGTTGTGAGTAGAAGAGCTTCTTTATTAGAGTATCATTAGAGTATGCACATAACTCACTAACCACCATTCAAAGCTTCTCTTGGTTCAATTACTAGAAAAGGCTCTAGCAGTTCCATTCATCTAGCACCACCTTCAGAGGAGTCATCAGGTGTGGGAGCAGACCAGAGTGGCCCTGCAACACACTGCTGTGCATAATCGTTGTCTGGCTGACCTAAGGAAGATCCTGGCCTGCTCTATTTACCAGAAAGTCTGACTCGAGTCAGACATTCCAACAATTCTTCAAAATTCTTGTAAGAATTGTTGTAAAACAGCTAATTGATTATCTTCAGAGGAATGGTTTGTTTGAAGAGTTTCAGTCAGGTTTCAGAGCTCATCACAGTACAGAAACAGTGTTAGTGAAGGTTACAAATGATCTATGGCACTATGGCCTATGGCAGTGGACTCCTCTCTGTGCTTATCCTGTTTGACTGCAGTGCAGAAGTTAAAACTATTGACCACAATATTTTATTATAGAGATATTGTGGTCAATTTTAGGATAGAGATTAGAGCATGCCATAGGAATTATATGTACTACTCTGAAGTGGTTTCTTATGAAAAAACTCAAACTGTTTGGAGTCTATTTCAGGGATATGATTTAAAGGTTAATTATGGAGTTCCACAGGGTTCCGTGCTAGGACCAGTTCTCTTTACATGATGTATGGTTCCCATGGGCAGGACTTTCATTGCTATGTAGAAGATACCCAGCTCTAATGAAAGCAGATGATACACACCAATTACTTAAATTTCAGGAATGTCTGAAAGACAAAGTTCTGCGTAACTTCAAATTTCCTGCTTCCAAATTCAGATAAAACTGAGGTTTTTGTAGGTGGTGTCAAACCAGATTCTTACTCTTGATGGCATTACCTTGGCCTCCATCAACAAATAAGGACTGCTTTCTTACATTTACGCAATATCTCTAAAATTGGAAACATCCTGTCTCACAGTGATGCTGAAAAAGTAGTATCACTGTTGCTATACTAAAAACCCCTTGAAAGCACTCAGTTAATCCAAAATGCTGAAGCAAGAGTACTGACAGGGACTAGAAAGAGAGAGCAGATTTCTCCTATATTGGCTTCTCTTCACTCCCTGTTAAATCTAGAATTTAATTTAAAATCATTTTACTCACATACAAGGTCTTCAATAATCTGGTCCTATCTTATCTTGAAGATCTCACAGTACTGCATCACCCCATTAGAGCACTTCGCTCGCGTTTCCGACAGAGCCTCCCATTCTACTTTTAAATTATATGTAGGCAGCCTAACTACATTTAAAAAAAAAATTCATTTGTGCATTTTGGATCTAGTCTTTAGCATTTTGAGTTACCCTGATGTTGATGGCTTTTATTAAAAATAATTACATTGAGGGTTTTTTTTTTTGGCAGTATTTGATGTCAAATACCCTTTCACCTTTTCACCTTTACATGTCAAAAACAGTATCTAAGGGTTAAACTAATCAAAATTAACTTGCAGGAATGTAGGTGAAAGACACAAAGTGACAGAGTGATCTGGTTTGATGCACGTATCAGAAATCAAGTGGATATGTCTATTTGCATAAATGGACTTTACTACTATTTATAAGCACACAATGAAACACCAAGACAGTGTAATTGCTGGTATCTGTGAAGTCCTAAGAATAACACAACCCATCCGTGTGAATGAAAGTAAAACTACTTTGCTCCTGTAATCTTCCATGAAACAGCTCTGGTTGGATATAACTCATGAAAGAATAAAGTTACGTTGAAACCAAGCACACCATTGTTTTTCTTGTGACATTACCAATACGTTTGATGTGTCACATGGCCCTCTTCCTATTGAAAAAACAAAAGTTGTATCCAAGATGGCCGACTTCTAAATGGCCACCATGGTCACCACCCATCTTGAGGAGTTTGCCCCCTCACATATACTAATGTGCCACAAACAGGACTTTAATATCACCAACCATTCCCATGTTATTACGGTGTATCCATATAAATGGCCCACCCTGTACATTAACAAATAAAGGTCAATAGTAAGCCAATATTATGATTTACTTTGTTTTGTGAGACTGAGGGCCTATTTTATCAGCCACTGGCAGCTCCAGAGGGAAAACTAACCCTAACTCAAATCTCCCCTGACACAATGTGCTTTTGAATGTGCTCTTGCAAACACAGACATCACCGCATACTGAGCCACAAGTGGCCCACATCATTTGCATTTGAATGTAGAGAAACCATGCATAGGAGGCCTCAGAAATGCCTACTTGAGAAATGTCTACATTTCCTACTGTGCTAAAGGACATAAGCTGAGAAAGACAGCTGGGAGAGAGAGTAAGTAAGTAAATGAAACATGGGTAGAAACTAAGGTGAACAGGAAGAGAATGAAGAAGTCTAATGAAAGTCTGGTTTAAATCAAAGTGAAACAATAATATGACGGACTTTAGTTTAAAGTTAACAGTAAGCATTTTGTTTACAGTGATATAGGAAACCAAAACAAAAAGTAAACAAAAAAAATGTTTTTCAAGAGTTTAATAATAATAGTTCGATGCAAATTGGCAACTTGTACATGCTGCTTTAGGAAATATGCTCACTGTCTTACATGTAACTTTACTTTCTTTTTTTCTGCCAGCAGCATTACAACCTTAACAGTTTAATATTCCCTTTGGTTCCATGTAACTAAATTTAGTTTTGTGCAGTGCAGCTGCTAACTGACTGAATTAATCATGCTTTCTAATGTCGACTTACAAAAGCTATAAAAACGGTGTGAAATATGAAGGTTTTCATGGGTTGTGTGAACCCCACCAGGTGACAGGTGGGCTTTTCCAGAATGTTGGCATTTACACTTAGAGTACAATACTGATATATTGTGTTTATATAACTGAATAAGAGCTGAGGGTGAAGACTATCAAGAAGCTGAGGTAGCCATGTTTCAGCTGGGTGGCTGCCTTTAATCTGGCTGCAAAATCTGGGAAGCCCATAAAGATATTAACTGAGGGACAGAAAAGCATGTTTATAGTTGAATAAGAAGTACAATAAGATGTGTATACCTGAGGCTTTGGACACTGCCACTACATGAAAACAACATGGGAGCTCATCTCAGGCATCATAGTAACCAAGCTGGGTAGGCACATGAATTAATACGTGTGTCATGGTCCTGAGTCCGTGGATTTTGGGTTTGGTTTATCATTATTATTATTATTTGTGGACTCGTGTTCTAGTTTTGGGATGTTTTGGGATTTTCTGGTTCTGGGATTCTGGGTTGGTGCTCCCTCTGGTCCCTGGTGTTAGTGTTTCCTCTGTCTCGCCAGGTTAATCAGGTCAAGCTGTGTCTCCCACCTGTGTGTGATTTCCCAGTGTTCTTCTGTGTGTATTTATGTTGTGTGAACTTGTGTGCTCGCTACTGGTCCGTCTGTCTCCATGAAATTGTCCGCATGTCTACCCTACATTCTCCCTGCTCTTCACCTCCTCCATGTTCCCTTCGTTCTCCTTCCCCTCCGTGTTCAGGTTTGCCATTGTATAGTTTAGTTTCTCCCAGTTTAGATTGTCCTTAGTTCTGTTTTTGCCATCCCCACTTTGTGTTCTGTTATTTACAATAAACCTCCCTCGCATCTCAGTAAGTGCCTGCATTCGAGTCCTTTTCCCACACACCCCACGACTGCTGCCCCAGCCATGACAACATGAGCACAGCTCAGAAAGGCATTGGAAAAAAAACACCAGAGTCAAAGCACTGGCTCCTGGTAGATAGAGCGGTAAACCAGGCAAGCCAACATGAGCACCACCTGTACTGACTACAAGACTCAATGACTACATGACTCAGTGTCCTCAACTAGAATGCTTTGCACTATAAAGGCCTAATACTGCTCTAATAACATTCATGGGAAACTTGATGAGACTATTGAAAACAACTCTGGAGGCCAACCCAAAGGCAATCGCACAAGTTACCCTCAAGTGCATAATATACCAACATGATACACTCCCCCCACTGCTGTTCTGCATAACCCTCAACCCCCCAAGCCAACTTTATATCCAACATTATATTATATATATCGACCAAGAATGGATACTGATATAAAATTCCAGGAGTGAGTGGAGTGATGATAAGCCACCTGTCACAGTCAGTCTGTGTGGAGGTTGAAGTGGGGACTGAAAAGCAGACGCGTGGAAACAAATCTTGGTCTTAACAAAAAGTGAGCAATTTATTAAAGCTGGAAAAGAATACAAAAGAAGGCAGAAGGAACTAAGATGAAAGTACTTCTTCCCAGAAACAGGGAACCAGCGGATGTCGCGCTAAACAAGATGGCGCCTGTGTGTTTGGCACGTCTATCTATGAGGGGCCGTACAAGCCAAAATTCATTCTTTCACTCCCACGTACATACATTCTTCTTTCACACACATATATTTTAACTCTCACATACATATATTGTCATCTCGCACACCTTTATTCTTATTTCATATCCATGTATATTCACTCTCACATACATCCATTAGTCTTCCTTTCACACACATGTATTCTATTTTTCTTAATGCTACATATTTTTATGCTGACATATATTTATTCTCCTTGCAGGTGCAGCCCTTTCTAGTCATATATATATATATACATACTGTTGGGTCTGTCTAGCACAGGCCCACCGCTGGAACGAGACAGTTTAACTACACAGCAAAAGCATTGAACACCAAGTAGGCAAAGTTCTTCGTGTTACTCATGCATGAGGGAGACCTGCCTGGAGCCAAGTGTCGTTCCACCCACTTGACCTCCGTCAGACTCTCAGCCAGGTTCCCCATAGCACTCCTTTTATTGAGCTCACATGAATATACATAGGTTCATTAACATATGACGTCTACATACACACAAAGAGTACCTTGCCTGTGCGTTGTGTAAGTATGTGTGTGTGTGTGTGTGTGTGGGATCAAGATGTGACCCTGTGAAGACTCCCCAAAGCTGGTGCCAGGAGTCTAGCGGTCCATCTAAACAAAAGGCTCTTAGCCTAAAACTGACATAGACACGTTTATCCTACCATAAAACAATAAGACAAGGTACGACCTCTCCCATGCTCCCAGGATGTAGGTGTGAATGCCAGAACACTCTGGAATGCACACAAAGCCTTTGCAGACTATTAAGGATCACACATCCTATCACTACACAATCGGTTATACACCTCTAAGCATATATGGTTAAATATTTCTAAGCATAAATGACAATAAACAATACAAATCTAACACATACCCTTTACCTTTCAACACATATATATTTGTACTCCTATACTCATATATACATACAATCCCAGTGTTTATCCTTTACCCTTGCATACATACACTCTGACATTCACATCTGCATTTCCTAACACAGGAAGTTCATCCTTTAAGCAGGAAGTCTTTCTTAAACCAGGAAATGTAATACACTTGGAGAACTTACTTGACATACCCAGACCTAAACCAGAAGAACCAAGCAATGAAGCTGTTCAAAGTCATCCTGCTTTCTTTGCTAGTATTGCAGTTAATTTGTCGAGTAAGTAGTAATGAAAATGACATTAGAACTTTTTTAAATAATGTATTAGAATGTTTGGAACAAATTCAAAGAGAAGCTACAGATTCTTTTGTTCGTCAGAGGCTCCATAGAGAACTTGGTGATCACATTCAAACCTTATCTGGAATTTTGTCCATCTCAAGATTTGTTGACGATGCAAGAAATAGAGAAGCAGTAAATATATTACAGTCCTTAAATGGATGGCTAATTTTTTTACTGACTGCTTATGAAACCAGACAAGGAACTACATCTGAGAACAGACTTGTCTTGCTACCTCCACCTCTCATGACTTGCTCTCAAGGTCGACCGTGATACAGCATTTCAAGAGAGCAAATATCTCATTTAGTATCTCTTGGTGAGCTGGCAAAGCATTGCAACATGCTTAGGGGTTAGCTCCCGTACTCTGTACAGGCACAGAGAGGAGCTTGGCATTGAGCCACTGACTTATGCTACATTATCCGATGAAAACCTGAACAGGGTTGTTAGGGAAATTCTTCAGTATACCACAAATGCAGGTGAACGATATGTGCATGGCAGCTTGAGGTCACGTGGGTTACGCATTCAAAGGTGGCGTGTAAGACAAAGTCTACAAGAAACTGACCCCTTGGACGTTCCCTCAGAAGACGCAATGCAATACGTCGACGACTGTACAGTGTTCCTTTCCCCAATCAGTTATGGTGAGAAAATTCTAACAGAAAAACAGTCCTGATTCTAAGTCTATAGCGAAATGGATTATTTAAAGCCAGATAACTCATTGTTTTATTTACTCAAACGTGTGCATATCCTTGACCATGTCATAGTTTCCCCATACATAACTTATACTTGTTTCATTTTTCTATAGGCATATAGATGGAAACCACAAACTTGTGAGATGGAGGATGGTGTTCCATGGCTGTGTGGATGGTTTCAGTAGAACCATCATCTACCTTGCGTGTTTAGATAACAACAGGGCATCAAGTGTTTTGTCACTGTTCATGGTTGGTGTTCAGAACTTTGGAATGCCATCCAGAGTGAGATGTGATCATGGACTAGAAAACACTGGTGTTGCCCGTTTCATGCTTTACAGGCAAGGACTGAACAGGCATAGTGTTATCACTGGCAGGTCTGTGCATAATCAAAGAATTGAGCGATTATGGGCAGAATTAAATCGAGTGGTCTCATATCATTTTGTTAATCTTTTCAATTTTATGGAGGAGCATGGTGTATTAGATTCACTTAATGAGGTCCATTTATTTTGGCTTCATTATATATATTTGCCACGTATTCAAAGAGCTGCCACAGAATTTCAGAACCAGTGGAATAACCATGGACTTTCAACACAAGGAGGGCAAACCCCTCTTCAGCTGTGGCAAAGGGGCATTATCAACAATGCAGGAATACATAACCCAAATATGAATGGTATTTGTGAAAATGACTTTGGTATTGATGAATGTAGACCACTGCCAGAGCTGGAGACAAACAATAATGTCGTTGTTCCATCAATTAACATTTCCATCAGTGACACCATGATGGTTACACTTCAACTGACCTTTGATCCATTTGAAGATGATGGCAATAATGGTATGGATTTATTTTGCAACCTTGTTCGTTTTGTTGAGGGACAATCCTAAAATATCAATAAGGCCTCTGGAGAAATTTCATTTACTGTAATTGTGGTTGTGCAGCTTAAAAAGAATACAGTGCCAAGACTGTTGTTAGTTCAGTATTATTAGAAGTTTAGTCACAGCTTTAAATTTCAAGAATGCTACTATCAACCTTTACATGCATGTTGACGGTTTCTATACAATTTTAAAGAATTTATGAGTTGTATTATGTGAGTGTGTTGAGATTTTACAACCATGTTTTGTTTTAAAACACCTTGTTAAAAGAAAAAATAAATTTGTGCAACCACATTTTATTGAGGTTTTTGGTAATCACAATCACCAGATGTATTGTCTTGGAACAAGATGACTCAAACTGATAACATTAACATTAATACAGTCAGTAAATACGTCAAACATGGATCACTGATCAAATAGAACAGAAGTATCAGATAAACAATATTGAAGAACACCAGAGAATAAAAGCAACAAACAAGTACAAAGCTAGAAAACAAAAATAATCACAATGCACATAAATTAATGCAATGAAAAAAAAACTGAATTGAATTATGTTAGTCCTTATAACTATTATATACTTGTAGAACGGTACCCTGACAAGCAAAAAGACTTGAAGCAAATGAACATTTGTTAAAATGTCAATGCAAAAACAGAGCCTCCAATCACAAAATAGGTGGGTGAAATATGAAATATGGCAACATAAAGTAAATTCAGCTTGGTCTCAAGTGTGTTAATTGGTGTTGAAGAGCTAATCTTGTTGTCCTCTTTGAATCAGACTTAAACCAGTAGTAAGAGAAGTAAACTTTATACAAATGTCAAAAAGTATGCCAAAAATGGAGTGTTCAAGAAAGGAAAACTGCTTTGGTTCTTTTAGTTTAGTTTATTGATTCATGTCTACCTGTTCTCTGACTTAAATCGTTATGTAAAGCTTTGAAATGCCTAGATATCGAAAAGACTACTGACAAAAGCTGTGTCTTATTAGGTTTCGACTGCCAGCACAACCTACCTTACATCAACAGAAAGTTTATCTCCAAAGGCGTCCCTTATTTGTTCAGAGACAGTTTTCTGGTCCCAGGATTTTTGGAATTCAAATCCATTCAATATATACCCTTGTTCATGTAAATGTTGTTTTGTGCGATGCTTGACAACAACACTGCTTGATGGCCGTGGAAGAAGGATGACATCTTTGTTGAAAGTATCATGATAATGTGTCTTGGCCCTATAAAACAAAACAGAAACTATATTCAGATTTATGTATCCTTTGTTTTATTTACCTATACTTAGACACTATCAGTTCCTTAAGAAAGTTGCTAATGTCACTTGGTAGTGACCAGCTTACACGTTAAACTGTTGCTAAGCTTTTATAAATAAAATAAAATGTTACACAGTTCATATTAAAAAACAGTATCACGGCTAGCCATTTAGCCCACTTGAATATGTTTAAAGTCGCTCGTGTATGTAAGAGTTGAGTATAATAGCAAACGCAAATAACAGAAACATAATTTGAAAGAAAAAAATGCATAAAGTAATAGCATGCTTACAAATTGCCTTTGAAAAAAATGGAAAATGTACGTAAAATAGAAAATGTTTTGGGGTTTGACCATTTTAATTCACTGAAGCTTGAATTTATAAATAAATAAATAAATAAATAAATAAATAAATATATATATATATATATATATATATATATGTATATATATATATATATATATATATATATATATATAGTACAATGAAAGAAAATCTAAATGTTCCAGTTCAACTACAGTACAGCCCCCTCAATCACAAAAGCTCAGAAAATAAACTGCATGAAATACGCCTACAAAGAGGCATACAAAGAAACATTTGCTATTACTTTTAACTTTAAGTAAAGAACAAAAAAGACACCAATCATATTTCTTTTTTTTCTTATTTCATACACACACTGTAGAAACTGGACTGAAGGCATGACTTGGCATCCATGTTTATCTACCTCCACAGTGGTACAGATATTGATCCACTCACAACACAGAGTTGGATTGATGTCTTCTAGCAAGATTAAAATTCTACCCCAAAAAATAAATAAATAAATACAAAACTAAACAAAAATAACAAGAAAATTAACCCAATCTTTTATTTAGCAGGCTAATGTAGCTACCACCTCCCACATTAATAAAGAAGATTTAATATAAAGTAATCTGAAAGTAAGCATCAACTTACACTCGGGTCACAAGTACAAACAGCCACTAATATTGAAATAAATGCCACGGTCTTTACTGTTTTTAATGTGGATGCTGCTGAATAAATTAGCTAGGGCTAAAATTTTATAAGGGCAACAAAGTGCGTTGCTAAATCAGCAAAGCACATTTCGTATTTTGTATTTCGCAGTTGTACAGTTAAGTGGCAATCTGTTTTGTTCTCACCTTTTCCTTGATCTGCAGTTCCAGTTGCCAAAGTGTTTCTGGGTCTGATATCGCAAAGACTGCCCCACTCCAGTCGAACTCCGTGTAGGTACTTGGCTCGTTGAAGCTACCCAGGTGTTAGCTGGTCTAAAAAGTTCCCTCATCTCACTTTCCACCGTGCTGTGGGTAACACTGGGTGCAGTTGAGCCTGTCCCATCTCGATCAAGTGACGAGGACAAGGATATGACCGTTTCAGGAAATGATAAAATATTTCTTAACACCCCGACAGCTTGCTGAAGAACTCGAGTTTCTTCTCCCCCCTCCATGCTGTCAGACACTTGAAAGTGGCCTGCTTCTCAGCCAATCAAAGCGGTACAGACACCCAGCCTTCCGTTTCCACTATACTCTTTCATTCACATACATTATTCTCTTGCATACATATATTTTCTTCAGACATGTATGCATTCTCTTCTTACATACATATATTATTTGTAAGATTAAATGCATATTGAATGCATGTAAATGAGAGCAAAATGAAGGAATGCATAAATGAAAATACATGTATGTTAGAGTCAAAATTTGTAAATATGTAGATTAAAATACATGTATAAGAGACCACAATATTGCAATGTGTGTGTTAAATATGTGTAAACAGGAGAATAAAAATATCTAAATATAAAAATTAAAATAAAACTACGTGAGAGTGAAAGTGTATGTGTGTGAGAGTGAAAATATATGTGTGAGAGTGAAAATATATGTGTGTGAGAGTGAAAATGTATGTGTGTGAGAGTGAAAATATATGTGTGTGAGAGTGAAAATGTATGTGTGTGAGAGTGAAAATATATGTGTGTGAGAGTGAAAATGTATGTGTGTGAGAGTGAAAATATATGTGTGTGAGAGTGAAAATGTATGTGTGTGAGAGTGAAAATGTATGTGTGTGAGAGTGAAAATATATGTGTGTGAGAGTGAAAATGTATGTGTGTGAGAGTGAAAATGTATGTGTGTGAGAGTGAAAATGTATGTGTGCGAGAGTGAAAATGTATGTGTGCGAGAGTGAAAATATATGTGTGTGAGAGTGAAAATATATGTGTGTGAGAGTGAAAATGTATGTGTGTGAGAGTGAAAATATATGTGTGTGAGAGTGAAAATGTATGTGTGTGAGAGTGAAAATATATGTGTGTGAGAGTGAAAATGTATGTGTGCGAGAGTGAAAATGTATGTGTGCGAGAGTGAAAATGTATGTGTGCGAGAGTGAAAATATATGTGTGTGAGAGTGAAAATGTATGTGTGTGAGAGTGAAAGAATGAATTTTGGCTTGTACGGCCCCTCATATCTATCGCTCTCTGTTATTTGTTTTATTTTATTGCTTTTAGTCAATTTTGTGCAACATGTCAGCCCTACATTGTTTTATGATCACCAGACATTATTGGAAATAGGCTTATCTACCCAAGCTTTAGCGCGGTTTGGAAGTGACAACCAAGGCTTTCTGCCTCCCGATTTGGAAGTAACACCACCTCACTGCCGTTCCTTACCACTGCCACTGGATGTGTGGAAGCGACGCAGGAGACGGGGTAACCGTGGAGGTCGCCTCGTCAAATTGAGACTCAGGATTTCTTGTTTTCCTCATGAGCTTCGCTCCATTTGTCGATCCTGCCCGCGACTCTTGGTGCCGTTGCGTGCTTTGGACCCAGTGGACTCCTGCTTGGTTCCTGTTGTGGGATCTCTCGAGAAGGGTTCTGCAAAACCCTCTCCTCTCCGACATCTGCGTTGGCGTGGAGTAGACCGAACAAACCTCCGACCTGTGGATCTGGTTGTTACCGCCTCGGAAGCTCCCGAGCCAATTCCTCTCAGGTTGGGTTTAATTAACACCAGATCGGTGGCAAATAAGACATTCATTTTGAAGGAATTTTTCTCTTCCCATGCGCTGGATTTTCTCTGCTTGACTGAAACTTGGATTCCACCTGGTGAGTTAAATGCCTTTTCTGAATTACTGCCGGCTGGCTGTGCCTTCTTTAGTGTTCCGAGAGTTTCTGGTCGCGGAGGAGGGCTAGCTGTTGTTTTTAAGGCACATCTTGACTTTAAGCAGCTATCCCCATCGACACGCCACACCAGAACTCTGTTTGTGCGAACTTGGCCACTCGTCTTCGCTGTTGGGTGAGATTGTTTATCGGCCCCCAAAATATAATAAGGAGTTTTTATCCGAGTTCTCAGAGTTTCTTGCTGACTGTGCATCACGGTATGACCAGATCCTTTTACTTGGTGATTTTAATATACACGTCTGCTGCCCCTGGCTAAGGACTTTCTGGACTTAGTGAACTCTTTTAACTTTGTTCAGTCTGTTAAAGGTCCCACTCAAGAACGTGGTCACACACTGGTTTTGTTTTTAACTCATGGTTTATCTGTCCATAACGTACTCGTCGAGGATGCGGTGTTCTCTGACCATATGCCTATTTTATGTGACATTGTTCTTTTTAATCCTGTTGTTAAGCGGGCTGCTCGATGTTATCGTGCTTTTGGCTCAGATACTGCCGAGCGGTTTTCCATATTGTTTGACCAACTTATTTCTTATCCTCCTGAGTTGTCCACCTCAGATGGATTAGTTTCTTGTTTGGATTCTTCTTGTAAATCTGTCCTCGACGCTGTCGCTCCTTTTAGATTCAGACAATGCAAGCCAAAGGCTAGTCCTTGGCTAACTGATTTTACCAGAGCCACTAGAAAAGAATGTAAAAGATGTGAAAGACGGTGGAAAAAAGATAGGCTGTCCTCTATGGAAGCTCTTAAGACTAGCTGGAAAGTCTATCAGGGAGCAGTAAAGGCTGCCAAGCACTCCTATTTTTCTCAACTTATTGCTGCCAGCTCGCATAACCCTCGTGTTCTATATAACACTATAAATTCTGTACTTAATCCGGAAGGCTATATTCTTTTACACTCTTCTGAGGTTATGTGCAATAAGTTTCTTAATTATTTTGTGGAAAAGGTTGCTAGTTTGAGACCTCCGACTCTACCTATTGCTGACCCAGCCATGCATGGTTCTTGCTCAAGTCTGTTCTCTGCTTTTCTACCAATTGTTTTATCTGATTTAGAGAAACTTGTGTTGAATGCTAAACCGTGTGGCTCTCCAAGTGACGTTGTTCCTCCCCATTTTCTTAAAAAGGTATTTCCTATCATCGGACCACACATTCTGAACATTATTAATACTAGTCTTTTGTCTGGTCAAGTACCTAGGGAGTTTAAGCATGCAGTCATACATCCTTTACTTAAGAAACCAGGCTTAGACAGTCATATCAAATTTTAGACCCATCTCTAAGCTTCCCTTTCTTACTAAGATTCTGGAAAGGATTGTTTATACTCAGTTGATGGACTACTTGAATGACTCTAAATTGTCAGAAAATCTTTCAGTCCGGCTTTAAGCCATTCCACAGTACGGAGACAGCCCTCGTAAAAGTTATGAATGACATCCTGATAGCGACAGACCGTGGTAAATATGCAGTGCTGGTCTTGTTGGACATGACCGCTGCATTTGACACAGTGGATCACGATTTGCTGATCTCCCGCTTACAGCACTGTGTGGGAATTTCTGGTTCGGCACTTTTGTGGTTAAAGTCCTATCTCTTAAATAGGACCTTTTGTGTTAAGTTGGGGTCGGCTTCATCCTCTGTGGCCCCTCTGCTTTGGGGTGTGCCACAGGGATCTATTCTTGGGCCGTTATTGTTTTCACTGTACCTTTTGCCTCTTGGCGCGATTTTCCGAAAACATAAAGTGCCATTCCATCTATACGCAGATGACTGCCAGCTCTACTTACCTTTTAGTCATTCTGATAGTCTCCCAAGTCGACCTCTGCTTGACTGCCTTACTGATGTCGAAGCATGGATGGCAAAAAACTTTTTAAATTTTAATGATCAGAAGACAGAAGCGATTTTATTTGGCCCAAATCATTTTTCTCACAATCCAGATGTTGATCTTGCAGCTTTGACTTCCCAACTAAAGAGTTCGATCACAAATCTCGCAGTAAAAATTGATTCTGCACTTACCTTTGATGACCATGTAAACGGGGTGGTAAAATCAGCATTCTATCACCTCAGACGTTTATCAAAGGTTAAGCCCTTTCTTTCCAAGCGTGACTTGAAAAGTGTTATTCATGCATTTATTACCTCACGTTTAGATTATTGCAATTCTCCTTTAATAGGGGTTGGGCAGGGCACTTTGTCACGCTTGCAATTAGTGCAAAATGCTGCGGCACGATTTTTAACTGGCAGAAGGAAATTTGATCACATCACTCCGATTTTGGCCTCTTTACACTGGCTTCCAATTGAATTTAGAATCCATTTTAAAGTCCTTTTATTGGTTTTTAAATCTCTAAATGGTCTGGCACAAGTTTATTTGTGTGACTTGTTGAAGCCCCACGTCCCCACTCGTTCCCTTCGGTCAGCTGAGCTGTTGCTGCTTTCAGTCCCAAAGTCACGGCTGAAACTTAGAGGAGACCGAGCGTTCTCTGTTGCTGCGCCGATGCTTTGGAATAACCTTCCTCTCCATATTAGAAAGTTTTTAAGTCTTTATTTAAAAACCTGTTTTTATTCCCTGGCTTTTAACTCTGTGGGTAACTGACATTTTTTTAAATTAATTTTAATGCTATGTCTGGTTTTATTACTATATGCATATTAGTATTGTACAGCACTTTGGTCTACCAGGTGTGTTTTTAAAGGGCTATATAAATAAATGATGATGATGATGATGAAGTAACTGGAACTAAACTAGGAGAACTAAACTACTAAACACTAGGGACATAAAACATGAAGATGAACATAAAGAAACCTGGACATGGGAACCTGCAACGACATGAGAAGAATAAACAATCTGATGATGAACAAAGGGAAACTCACACAATATATCTACATAGGAATGACAAGGGAAGTGGAAACACATGGGGAACACAGCTGGGATGAATAGACTTAATGACACAGGGGAAGCAAAACTACTGAACGCAGGACAAGAGACTGTCAAAATAAAACAGGAAACACAGCAAGATGCAAACTAAAAGATACAGGCTTGACAGTGAAACCGGGGGGAGAACAAACTGAGGCGGAGCGGGCGAGAGACATCATATTATAAGCCAGAAAATGGTCACAATTACAATTTCAAAAAAGAATAAATTGAATGTATGCAGGTTTCAATCTTAATTTAAACATATTCTAGCATTCCTTATCTCATATTATCTTTAATCGTCTTAGCTTTAATTAAAAATGACTTTTATCATTGCTGAATGTCATCACATATACTTTATTATTTTAACATTTCTTCTTCAGCTGACAGATCCCATGCTTCCTCTCCTATTTCCAGTTTCCTGTGTCTCAGTGGAAACCATGTTCAGAACCTCTCTTTTTTCAGCCTCTGTTTTTAAACAGTCATCACAAAGTTGATCTTTCTCTGGTTTCCTCTTTGGATCTTGGAAACTTTCTTTTAAATTTCTCCAGCTGGACCTTCTCCTTTTTGTCTTAGTGCCGCAGGCTCACAACATCCTTACTGATCTCTCCACTTCACCTCCAGGTGAACACATTTCCTTATATAAAGAAATAGGGGTGTGGCTGTATGCAGATAGTGTGCAGATTGTGTCTGATTTGTTATAGTGGGCCGGTGCACATGTATCCTAAATCTTATGTGATTTTGCATGCAAACTTGTTTTTTTCCTAGCATAAGAATATTTCCATGTACATAATGGTGAAGGAGGCCCACTGTTATGTTTGAATAAATAAGAGTCCTTGCAAGTGGGCATATTGTAAAAATATCTTTGTACTAGTAGGATTAGCATTCATTAAATTTCCAATCAGTACGTCGAATAAAGAGCGGATTCTCCATTCATCATAAAGATGGTGAATCCGGTCCTCCTTTCCTACTTGTGTCATTAAAATATCAAGCAGGCAGCAGTTGAAAGAGTTTTATGTGTAGGTGCTTTAAAGTTTTTTAAAAAGCAGACCTGCTGTGAAGTGAAACAAGTTTCAGGACTGATTTACATTTGAGTGATACAAGTAGAAATCACTGGAACAGAACATTCAAGGCATGGAAATGCACAGACACTCACAAGAAACAAGGAATGGAAAATGGACACAGTTGGGGAAAACACAGAGGTGCTTGACAATCAAGGTAATGAGACAGCAGAAGTAAAACGAAAAGTAAGACACAGAGGACAGCTACTACCAAAATAAAACAGAAAGTAAAACCAATAACTAAATGAGGAAACACTAAACTTTCTCTGACACAGGATGTGGAAACAGAAAACAGAAGGAACAAAATAACTCTGAAGACAAACAAAGACAGGAATAATAATTAAAGAGTCAAAATATTTAAATACTAACCGATAAACTAATTGAAAATCAAAGAACAGTATAACACCCCTTTATTCCTTGCAGAATAAAGACATCTTTTGAAAAATAAACTAAATGACTGTTGCACCTGGTATTTCAGTCTGTCTGGAAACAACTGGCATTTACAGTTGATTTACCTGCTCGTCATCTGATAAAATGAGAGATGAAAAGTGAAGTGCTTTGTCACCCTTTACAACTGAAATAAATGCTGTAGCTTTACAATGGCTCAAGTTCAGTTTTTTCCAATGCTTTTACTTTGAATTATTATTATTATTATTGTTGTTGTTGTTGTTGTTGTTGTGTATTTGTGGGACTTTTGGGTTGTCATGACCACTGATTAGTGACCATGAGCATATTTGGGGAATGACTCAGATCACTGCACTGTAAGATGGTTCAAGATACAGTCTGAGACCCCTCTGTTGGTTTAGAGATGGTCTTTTCCTTTTCAGGTAAATGGCCTCCTTGAGTCCTCGCTCAAACCAACATTCATCTCTGTTGTACATCCTCATCATTAGAAGAGTGACCACTGGCCTGTAGGTGTAAATAGACTGCAGAGTTCTGACGAGGTAGCTCTTCTGTGTTGTTATTATATTGTTGTTATATGACTCTGTTTGCACCAGGGGACCTTAGGCTGACCCCTAAAGATCTTTTCATATAGTATGTTTTGGGGTTTGAAAGCCACAAATAGACTTTTGTTTGTTTTTTGTTGCTGTTTTAATGAATCTTCAGTTGTTCCCATACTCCTGAGACATAAGAGATCATCAAAGGAGATAGGCCCCATCTCATACTCAGCACTCGCCCAATGTAGAGACCAACAGAAATGAACACTGTACACACACTCACACTCCCCGAACGTACTCTACACTCCCAGGTCCAGGTACCATCACCCGCAGAGGGGCAATCCGCCCCCAGACCCAGGAGATGTTACCCTCTGCCCTGGGTTGGAGGCAAGCAGACTGCCTCCGGTCCTGCAGCAGCAGGGAGGCCAGCATCTCAGACCCAGACCAGATGACCAACTCCTGCCCCTGGTCTCCCGCCCCTAACGGCAATCAGAGAATGGAGGTGTGAATACCCCATACCTCTCTCCGCCCACTCATATGTGGTGTTGCTGTGTGCGGTTCTAAAATCCCTCCAAAAAACTGGATGATTGAGCATGCATTAAGACATAAGCAACATAGAGTATGCTGTGCAGTGCAGCGAAGAGTGCTCAGACCTCTACACTGAAGAAACCATACAGACAATCCATAAATGCATGGCACAACACAGACGAGGCACCACGACAGGACAAGACTCTGTACATCTGCATCTGCACTACTCTACTGCAGTACCCAAAGCACTTTAAACAACATGCCTCATTCAGCGATTCACACACGTTTTCTATCTAATATTCATAATCCCATGGGGGCAATTTGGGGATAGTATGCTGCCCGAAGATATTTGGCATGCTGACTGGATAAACCAAGTTTCATACCACCAACCTTCCAATTAGGAGATGGCCTGATCTACCTCCTGAGTGGACGAAACTAGAAACTTTGAGATATTGTAGTTAACATAAGTGATCACGTTGACCATAGTGTCTCAAGGGTATGCCCTGTTATTGTGTGTCAGTTAAATCTTAATCCCGTGTCTTACAGAGTTTAAACGCTTAAACACCAGCACACATTTTAGATCCAATAATTACACAGCTGCAAATGTAATACAACAATAATTCATTATAACAGTTGGCTTTCACGGAGGGTTGTCTGCTTAGATCTTTGTTTACTTATAGACATTTTCCTTCCTTTATTTTTGTAGTGTGTCAGTGTTACTTAAGCATTATCTTGATTTTTTGTTTAAATATTAAATAAATGAATTAGAAATATATATCAAAATCACTTTGATCAGCAAACACATTCTTAAGCCAGGTGAGTCACAGCATTAGGGCAGAACATAAAATTCTCATCCAGTTCTTGTAATCTGCTTATGATTCAGATTTTGATTTAATAATGCTAAAAAATAAAAAAAAGCCCCTTTCTTCAATACATAAGTGATCCGTTCAAAGCAGTCACTCTGTTTTTTTTATCTGCCTTTAGAAGACATAAAAAAAGGGAAGTGGGTAAACATGTGAGCCACTCTACCAGCAAAAATATAGCAGAAATGGGCCCTATGTGGACTCTAGCCTCTCAGTCTCTGCTGTTCTGGAACACTTCAACACCAGAACCATCATCAGGGCCAAATTACCTCAAACACCGTGACACCAGCTGGGTCTCAGGAAGAAAAAAAAACAGCAGTTTGCCTCAGTGACCACACTGACACACCTTCCTGCCAGCAGAGAGAAGTTTGACTTCAAAGAAAGTAAATCCATATCAGAGACACAAGCACAAATTTAATTTATTCATATCTTCTGCTCTTTTCATCTAATTGTGGTAAGAAATAAAAATATAAAAATAAAATAAACTCACCTCAATAACTTCATTATATTTAATATAATTTTTGCAATTTGTCTTATTCTGCCACACATTGCTGCACAATGTGAAATGCTCTGGAGACTCCTCTAACAGAAAATTATATGTACGTTTTTTGCTTTTTCAAAAAGTTTACCATATTTTCCACACTATAAGGCGCACTTAAAAGACCTACACTCACCCCCTAACCCTGTGCCATCAGAAACTGAATTTGAATAAGCTGAAATTTTAGATGGCACTCATCATCAGAAAGGTTGCCGACCCCTGATTAAAAGAATGAGAAGTGTTGATTTTTTTTTTTTTTTTACAGAGTTTGCTGTCTCAGTGATAGTTGTATATCATATCACTTCAAACAGAGGTGATCCAGTAGTGCTGCACTAATGAATTAAACTATTCACTTTAGCTAAAGTTATTAAGTTAGCTAAAGAGTTGGGATGCTGTGTAAGACATAAATAAAGCTAAAACACAAAGGTTTGGACACTGTTTTGCATGTTTCCCTACTGTAGGGGTCTCTGCAAGCATACAGGGCTCTGAGAGGGTCCAAGATGACAACTTTGGAATTCTACTAGAAACAGTCGATCATATTTGTCAAAGCTGAATTCAGGGCAAACTACGCTAAATTAGTGTTTTTAGCTAACAGCTACAATAAGCATAAAAGTTACTGTACGGCTCTCATTTGTTAACATGACGCTTGTTCACATGTAATACATTTATTACCGACCTGAGAGTTTATCTGCCTGTCATTCGACATGACGAATGACTTCTGAAGTCTTAATTCAGCTCAAGATGCTGTAGATTCAGCCCAAAAAACTGAATTTTGGAACTGAAATTGAAAATATTCGAGAGCTACATTTTTAAAGGACAAAATACAGTTTCAAAGCAAATGAATTCATTTTCAAAATATAAAATTCAATTTCAGTGTAGTGACCATCATTTTCAAACTAATACACTGAATTTCAAATTAAGCTAGTTCAAATTCAGTTTTAAAAAGCATTTATTCAAGTTACAATTCAGATTCAATCTGAGCAATTTAAATTTGAATTTAACTTATTCAAATTCAGTTTCTGATGGCACAAAGTTCTGCCCATAGTGATAACGCACGCACATTTATTAGGGCCGCAACGCTTCATCAAGTAATTCAGTTATTAAAAATCTTGGATGTTTCGTTTAATACACGGCTCTGTAGCCTGACGTTACCACACAGTCCTTTATCAAAGCAACTGATCAACTCCAACATGAAGAAAAGCAAACTTCCATCCATTTGTTTTACAAAGAAAAATGTGCAGAAGTTCTAAGCACTCTAGCGGGACGAATTCTCTACTGCTGCCCTGTACGCTGTCTCATCTCCATCAGAGGTGACCTCAGTCACAGTGGTGTCATCAGCAAACTTGACGAGGTACAGAACGCAGCCCTGTGGGGATCCAGTGCTGAGTGACAGTGTGCGGGAGAGTTTTGGGGCCAAGCAGGACTGACTGAGGTCGGATAGTGAGGAAATCTTTGAGCGGGTGGCAGGGGGGATCTGAAGGTGGTCTGATTTGGTGGTGAGGATGTCTGCCATAGTCCACAAAGAGCATCCTCACGTAGTCCTTCCTGTCCTCCAGATGGCTCTGTGAAGGGTGATGGTGATGGCATCCTCCGTGGACTCTGTGGACTGGTGGGGTCAAGGCAGGTGGGTAGACAGTCTCTAACATGCTGAGACAGTATCAACACTTCATGACTACAGACGTGAGTGCTGCAGGTCTGTAGTCATCCAGGCTGTCTATACCAGTCTCTTTGGGGATGGTGGATGCCTTCAGATGGGAACAGTGGCATGAGTCAGGGAGAGACTGAACAGCCTGGTGAGAATGCCTGTCAGCAGCTCTCCTGGGGTTCACTGCTCTCAAACTCCTCCTGACGTCAAGTTCCTGGAGGGAGAGTGATGAAGTTATGGGGCAGGGGGGGAAAGGAGAGGTGGCCTCACACCAAGCAAAGAAGGTGCTGAGCTCCTCTGTGAGCTTGAGGCTGCGTCTACACTAATGTGTTTTCGTTTCTCTCCGTTTGGGCCTCCCGTACTGTGTTTGTGCTGATGGAAAGCGCAGCGTTTTGAAAACGCTCTCGAAAACGCACACATTTCAAAACGGTGCTTTCGTGTCGCGAAAACTGAGACTTTCTAAAACAATGACGCATGTTAGTCATGTGATGCAGTCATGTGACCAATTACACAATGATAGCGGAGGGCATTATACAGCAGTTGTTTTGTTTGCTCTCAATTTTGACAGCCCTAATAAAGATTAATATCAGCTTGTACATGCTTCAGATAGCTTTAATTCAAATTCTTTAATTCTCACTTGCTTTGTGTTGTGATTTTGCGCTATATAAATAAAATGTCACTGAATTAAATAACTGACATCCTAGACTTCTGACTTTCATGAGCTATAAACCATAATAATCAATATTTTTAAAACAGGCTTAAAATATTTCACTTTGTGTAATCAGAACACATGAAAGTTTACCTTTTTGTATGCATTAAACTTTTTCCCATTCCCCATTTTTCCCAATTTTTTAGATACTTATGTTTGGATAAACTATAAATGCTGATAAACATGTCTGTATGTTTATCACTATGCATAATGCAAGCTGGTGTCGATTCTGCGCACCACGACACACACACACACACACACACACACACACACAGTGTGTCACTGCTCACGGTTCTTTATTTATAAGTAAGCATTTCCAGGCTGTTATCAGCGCCTCTGACTGTGAGGGTGACAGCTCACTTATAGCTCCTCCCCCCTTCTTGTTCCCAGCGTGCTTCTCAAACAGGGGAGGCATGATTTGATGATGACCTCCAGCTGGGTTAGCCAGCCGTCTGCTCTGGAGCTGAGCCACAGACCGTACCCCGCTACGTAATGCGTCATTCTTACGTTGAATGACTTGTAAGATGTTTCCAGTTTATCGTGATATAAATGGTCAAAAATGATTTACCTGACTTCTGTTTCAATACCAAATCTGGAGTTTGGGAGGAAGCAGATTTATGATTTGTCTAATTTCTCCCACATGAAGACAGCAGTGTGGACTCACAGAGAAAGGAAGCAGGCGGTGTGACTTTCTGCAGAGGTCCTTCCTGCCCAGGGGCACAAATCAGGTTAAATGTCATCTTTTTCACCTCCCCCTGCATTGATCTCATGGTCGTCTGTTCAAATGGTCAACAGATCCCTTTATGCCCTTTATGAAATCAATGCATTCCTCTGCCCAACTCATAAAAGCATTTCTCTCTCTTGCTGTCCTTTTTGTGCACTCACACACACGCAGGCTGACTTTGCAGCACTTTTTTATGGATAATTATTTTTATGAATTTATAAGGCTATTGGCTGAGCCACACGCTATGAGCTGAAATGAAGTTTCCCTCCCATCTTCACCTGACCTTTAGTGATATCTTTCCCCACCTTCTTTTTCTCTGTCTTTCTTGACTTTGTGCTTTTATGATTCTCTACTCCCTCTACTCTTCTTTACATTTTTCCATCAGCCTTTCTCAATTTCAGTTTTCTCCCTCTCAGTTCCTTTTCTCCTTTTCCTTTAGTTATAATACTGTGTTTGTATCAATTCAAACACAGTATTAAGGACTTTTTTTAATTAAGGACTTGGAAATGCATGTAAAGCCTGAGGTAAAGAAAAAAAAGTCAAAAAAAATCTATAGCAAAGGAACACAGCAGTGAAAGGAGGGAAAATATAAATGATCAACACTTGAATATTAGGAGCAATTACAGCCCTCTCTGATGAGGTCTACCTCACCACAGCACAGCATTAGCTCCCACCTCCTGTTTCAAGCTCTGAACTTTCCGTTTCTCTTAATTTGAAACTTCAATGTTCCACATACAACCCCCCCTCCCCCAACCACAAACTTAACTATCAGACCAACAATCCCCATCCGATGGCAGAAAGTCATGTTGGACTGGGAATAACACACAAACAAACCAATAAACAGTCAAACAAACTGCTGCTTTATTCTCAGCTTTGTATTAAAAGAAGAGTAAAACATTCCACACAGAGAAGTTCATATATGACTATCCAGAGTTGGGACCAGGAAGCAGAGTTGCAGTCTTACACGCCTCTCTGCAGCTTCTCTCCTCCTGCTACCCCCCCAAAAACCCATCTCCATAGAGACTGTGTCAGCTTCCAAAAAGACAAAAAACAAACTAAAAACCAGCAACAAACAACTTAAACATAAACAATCAAAAAGAAAGAACAGTACAGTATCCACATCTGAACCAAAGAGTAAAACAGTGAAATGTGGATTATTAAATATTAGGTCTCTCTCCTCCAAATCTCTGTTAGTACATGACTTAATAATTGATCAACAAATTGATTTACTCTGCCTTACAGAAACCTGGTTGCAGCAGGATGATTATGTTAGTTTAAATGAATCAACACCCCCGAGTCATTCTAACTACCAGAAACCTCGAAGCACAGGCCGAGGGGGCGGTGTGGCAGCAATTTTTCACACCAGCCTATTAATTAATGAAAGACCAAGACAGACTTTTAATTCATTTGAAAGCCTGATGCTTAACATTGTCCACCCCAGCTGTGAAACTCAGAAACCAGTCTTACTTGTTATCATCTATCGTCCACCTGGGCCTTACACAGAGTTTCTGTCTGATTTCTCAGACTTTATATCTAATCTAGTTCTGAGCTCAAATAAAATAATTATTGTGGGTGATTTTAACATCCATGTAGATGCTAAAAATGACAGCCTCAACATGGCATTTAGTCTGTTATTAGACTCAATTGGCTTCTCTCAAAATGTAAAAGAACCCACCCACCACTTTAATCACACTCTAGATCTTGTTTTAACATATGGCATAGAAACTGAACATTTAACAGTGTTTCCTGAAAACCCTCTCCTGTCTGATCATTTCCTGATAACATTTACATTTACAATAATTGATTACACAGCGGTGGAGAGGAGACTTTATCAAAGTAGATGTCTTTCTGAAAGCGCTGTAACTAAGTTTAAGAATATAATCCACCCACTGTTATCATCTTCAATGCCCTGTACCAACACAGAGCAGAGCAGCTATCTGAACGCTACCCCAACAGAGGTCGATTATCTTGTTAATAATTTCACCTCCTCACTACGTACGACTCTGGATACTGTAGCTCCAGTGAAAACTAAGGTCTCTAATCAGAAGTACCTGACTCCGTGGTATAATTCTCAAACACGTACCCTAAAGCAGATGACTCGTAATCTGGAGAGGAAATGGCGTGTCACAAATTTAGAGGATCATCATTTAGCCTGGAGAAATAGTTTGCTGCTTTATAAGAAAGCCCTCCGCAAAGCCAGAACATCTTACTATTCATCACTGATTGAAGAAAATAAGAACAACCCCAGGTTTCTCTTCAGCTCTGTAGCCAGGCTGACAAACAGTCAGAGCTCTGTTGAGCCAACCATCCCTTTAACGTTAACTAGTAATGACTTCATGAACTTCTTCACAAATAAAATTTTTATCATTAGAGAAAAAATTACCAATAATCATCCCACAGATGTAATATTATCTACAGCTACTCTTAGTACCATTGATGTTAAGTTAGACTCTTTTTCTCCAATTGATCTTTCTCAGTTAACTTCAATAATTACTTCCTCCAAACCATCAACGTGTCTTTTAGACCCCATTCCTACAAAACTGCTCAAAGAAGTCCTGCCATTGATTAATTCTTCGATCTTAAATATGATCAACCTATCTCTAATAATCGGCTATGTACCACAGGCCTTCAAACTGGCTGTGGTTAAACCTTTACTCAAAAAGCCATCTCTAGACCCAGCAGTCTTAGCTAATTATAGGCCAATCTCCAACCTTCCTTTCATATCAAAAATCCTTGAAAGAGTAGTTGTCAAACAGCTAACAGATCATCTGCAGAGGAATGGTTTATTTGAAGAGTTTCAGTCAGGTTTCAGAGCTCATCACAGCACAGAAACAGCTTTAGTGAAGGTTACAAATGATCTTCTTATGGCCTCTGACAGTGGACTCATCTCTGTGCTTGTCCTGCTAGACCTCAGTGCAGCGTTCGATACTGTCGACCATAATATCCTATTAGAGCGATTAGAACATGCTGTAGGTATTACAGGTACTGCACTGCAGTGGTTTGTATCATATCTATCTAATAGACTCCAATTTGTGCATGTAAATGGAGAGTCCTCTTCACACACTGAGGTTAATTATGGAGTTCCACAGGGTTCAGTGCTAGGACCAATTCTGTTTACATTATACATGCTTCCCTTAGGCAGCATCATTAGAAGACATAGCATACATTTTCACTGCTATGCAGATGACACCCAGCTCTATCTGTCCATGAACCCAGATAACACACACCAATGAGTTAAACTGCAGGAATGTCTTAAAGACATAAAGACCTGGATGGCCGCTAACTTTCTGCTTCTTAATTCAGATCAAACTGAGGTTATTGTACTCGGCCCTGAAAATCTTAGAAATATGGTATCTAACCAGATTCATACTCTGGATGGCATTACCTTGGCCTCCAGTAACGCTGTGAGGAACCTTGGAGTCATTTTTGACCAGGACATGTCCTTCAACGCACATATTAAACAAATATGTAAGACTGCTTTCTTCCATTTGCGCAACATCTCTAAAATTAGAAATATCCTGTCTCAGAGTGACGCTGAAAAACTAGTTCATGCATTTATTACTTCCAGGCTGGACGACTGTAATTCATTATTATCAGGATGTCCAAAAAACTCACTGAAAAGCCTTCAGCTAATCCAAAATGCTGCAGCAAGAGTACTGACAGGGACTAGAAGGAGAGAGCATATTTCTCCTGTTTTGGCTTCCCTTCATTGGCTTCCTGTTAAATCCAGAATTGAATTCAAAATCCTGCTCCTCACATACAAGGTCTTAAATAATCAGGCCCCATCTTATCTTAATGACCTTGTAGTACCATATCACCCTATTAGAGCACTTCGCTCTCGCTCTGCAGGCCTACTTGTTGTTCCTAGAGTATTTAAAAGTAGAATGGGAGGCAGAGCCTTCAGTTTTCAGGCCCCTCTTCTGTGGAACCAGCTTCCAGTTTGGATTCGGGAGACAGAAACTATCTCTACTTTTAAGATTAGGCTTCAAACTTTCCTTTTTGCTAAAGCATATAGTTAGGGCTGGACCAGGTGACCCTGAATCCTCCCTTAGTTATGCTGCAATAGACGTAGGCTGCCGGGGGATTCCCATGATGCATTGAGTTTTTCCTTTCCAGTCACCTTTCTCACTCACTATGTATTAATAGACCTCTCTGCATTGAATCATATCTGTTATTAACCTCTGTCTCTCTTCCACAGCATGTCTTTTATCCTGTCTTCCTTCTCTCACCCCAACCGGTCGCAGCAGATGGCCGCCCCTCCCTGAGCCTGGTTCTGCCGGAGGTTTCTTCCTGTTAAAAGGGAGTTTTTCCTTCCCACTGTCGCCAAAGTGCTTGCTCATAGGGGGTCATATGATTGTTGGGTTTTTCTCTGTATCTATGAAGCGCCTTGAGGCGACTTTTGTTGTGATTTGGCGCTATATAAATAAAATTGAATTGAATTGAATTGAATATAGAAAATCCTGCTTCATGAAGATGCTTGTCTTCATTTCTGATCTTTTCTATGACTAACAGTAATTTTGTAGAGCTAGACAAGCTTGTATGTGGATCTGTTACAGTACAACTCTCCCAACTGTGACATATAATACTGCATTTGCACCAACACGACAACCACAGAAACACCTCTTTATCTCATTTGGAACAGAGTGGTATCTCCCAGATTTGCTCTGTTTCAATGAAAAGGGAGCGCTTCTCTAGAGTAAGCTCTTCTCCCCACTGAAGTATCCATCAGTACTTGGGAAAAAAAGAAAAAAAATCAATGAAAATACAACAACAACAAAAAAGAAAGTTGGAGTAAAGATCAGAGTCCCCAGACTTTTCAGCTACCAGTTGAAGTGCATCTTATGAAAAGCTCTTTACCAGTTGCTTTAAGGCAACTGTTGTTTGGGTTTGGCACTAGATAAATAAAATTGGCAGTAGCTGGACACTCACTTCTCTCTGGTACTCTGGTTCATTATGGCTCTTTCCTTTTGGCTCTCGGAGGAGGCGGACGCACTTTTTCTCCTCTCCCTTATCTTCCCTGCTTAGTTCTTATGTCCTTGTCTAGTCTTGTGTTTTTTTGTATTACTTTCCCTGGAACACTCTCTCACAGTCTGTGTCTAAAAACCTAAAGAGAATTATGGATTTGATCAACTGGTCTCTGAATGCTATTGACACCCTCTTCTCAATGAGAAGTCTGGGCTCGGGAGAGCCCGAGTGCCCTGGAGGGACTTTCCCTGCCGGATACACGATGGACGGGTGGCAGAAATGGAGGGTCGTGTGCCTGGCGGGACTGTCAGCTTAAGGAGAAGTACAATTTATTAGCCTGTGATCTTTTTAGATACCTTCAAATAAGGAGCTATGTAAGGTCCCAACTACAACAATTTGAGTTTGCAACTCCAGGTAAGCTTGACCAATGCCTGGTGGATTGTATAACTGAAAAGCATGCGGTTGCTTTTATATATGAGATATTACAGTCACTCCGGCAGAAGGATACAGGTAAAATAAAATCAGCTTGGGAAAAGGAATTGGGGTCAGAAATTCATAATGATATCTGGACTAAAGGGCTCCGTTATGTTAACTCCTACTCTATCAACGCCCGACATAGGTTAATTCAGTTTGAAATTTTGCACAGATTGCACTACTCGAAGACCAGATTACATCGAATATTTCCTGAAACGTCACCCATCTGTGATAAATGTCAATGTGCAGAAGCTGATCTGCTTCACAGTTTTGTAATGTGTACCAAATTACAAAGTTTTTGGGCTTCAGTTTTTTCTTTTTTTTCAAACTTTTTGACCCCATTTTGATTCTTATTGGACTATGGGGACAATCTAAAAAACCTAAGAGCACACAGATTCCCCTCCTGTCCTATGGCCTGATGTGTGCAAAGAGACTGATTCTCCTCCTATGGAAGGGAAAAGAAGTGCCCTCCTTGAAAGCCTGGATTTCAGTATTGACAGATACTCTTCATCTGGAAAGGATCCGCTACATTATAAATGACAAACTGGAGGACTTCGATCAGATTTGGAGGCCGCTCATTGAGCACCTGGAAATTATGAACAAATGAGAGCTATTATGTGGACTTCACCATTGCTTAAAATAAACTGATAGCACTCTGGGATAAGGGAAGGGTGTGGGGAGGAGGGTTGTTTGTTTGTTTTTTGATTGTTTGTTTTGTTGTTGTTTTTTTGACCGCCCTTTTTGGTACGTTTTGTTTTTTCCTGTTTTTGTTGTTTGGGTTTGTTTTTGTTTTTTGTTGTTGTTCGCTTTGTTTTTCCCCTTTTCTTGATGCCAAAACTGTAAAAAGGAAGCAATGTCAGTCTATGGGACAATTTGTGATTGTTATTTGTGCTTCACAATAAAAATATTTGAAGAGAAGAAAGCGGAACCGGCTGTTCAAACCCCCCCAAGGCTGCCCGCTGGGATTGAAACGATGGGACGAGGCGCGACTTCTCAGAAAGGGCTCACTGAATGCAGCATGGATAAGACCTTGGAGACGCTTACAGCTGCCGTGAATACTCAGAATAACACCTCTGAGCATATATTGGGTTACATCAAGGAGAGGCCTGCTCAGAATAACACCTTTGAGTGCAAATTGGATCACATCTTGGAGAAGCTCACTGCAGTCGTGAGTTCTCAGAATCAGCTCTCTGAGCAAAAGAATGACAACACCACGGAGCGCAAGTTTGATACCATCATGGGGAAGCTCGCGGTTCTCCAACGGGAGATTGAGAGACCAGTGTCGGAGTGTTAAAGAACAGCTTTGAAATTCTCATGAGTTGTTGCAAAAGAAAAATTACCATCATAATCCGGCTACCCCTTCGGCGCCAGCTGTGGGCTCAAGGCTGGAGCCGAACAAAAACACCCTGATAACGACTGTGTTGAGTCTGTTCCTTCCCATTCTATGCAAGGCCACCTGGGTTGGCTGGAGGACTGTTTACTTAGCCTGGCAGGGCGAAGGACACTGTCTCAGCTGAACTATGGACACGCACACACATACATATACTGATACTGATAAGCACTCACTGACGCATCACCCTCCCTACCCCGGATCCAACGCCACCTCCAACGCTTACCTCCCCTCTGATGTGGACATCGGGTCAGTTGGAGGCGCAGTCGAAAGATTGCAGCGGTCCCAGATCAGATGTACACACTGGAACTCTTTCCCATGTTGCTGTCTGTGTTTATTGTGCTATGGTGTGTTGATATCTGTGCATTCCTGTATTATCCTTTTGTGTTACACATTTCGATGTTGTTTTCCTCGCTACCTAGCCTGACCTGTCTCCCCAATGTGATGTTTGTGTATTGTATGTACGGTCGGCAAGGTCTGTCATCTCGGTTGTGGGCAAAAGACCTGCAACTGACAAATAAAGGCTATCTCATCTCATCATCTCACCTCTGAGTTTAGTCTTTAGGATTCTTAGTTCTTCTGACTTTTGTATCCTGGTTTCTTTCAGTACCTAAAAAGTGTTTGCTCCTTCCTGATTTTTTTTTTTTTGGGGGGGGGCTCTTTTTTTTTTAGCTTTATTGACAGATACAGTGAAGAAATAACAGGAAAGCAAATAGAGAGAGAGAGAGGGGAAGACATGCAGCAAAGGACCACATGTCAGACTCGAGCCCTGAATGGCCAATTTCAGCCATGCGGCATGTGGTTGCCTGCTCAACGCACTGAGCTAAACCAGGACCTGATTCCCTGTTTTTTATATGCTTGTCACACTTTAATGTTTCAGTTCATCAAACAAATTTAAATTCTGGACAACACACGTAAACATTAAACGCAGTTTTGAAATGAAGGTGTTTATTATTAATGGAAAAAAAACAACAACAATAGTTTCTGTCTAAAAAAAGTGTTAGTATTTCTTTCATCCAATTTAGTCTTCAAGTGTGCATTTGGGGATATCATGTCTGAAACCTCAGTTCTGAGAGTTTTGGCTTTGTCCATAAGGGTTGGGGCCAGTTTCTTAGAATAACGGAGCTTCCACCATATTAATATCCACATCATAAGATCATGAAGGCAAAGAATCTTTCCCTTAGTTCCACACATTTCTCTGTAGCAATTCCACATATCTTCATCTTCAGCATATCAAAAAAAGCATAGTTGTTAGGACTAGAGTAGAGGTGAAAATCTTTGGAGGCGCTCACAGGACCTTGGATTCTCATGTCTGATGAGCCAGGATTTTTTGCCTCAGTAGAGGAGATTTATCTATAACATGTCATTTATGTGCCTAACACCCAAAGAAATGAATTCCTGACCAACCAGCCCCAACATGTCCAGCTGGATAACCACTGCTCATCTACCAACACCGGTGTACCGTGATTAGCTCTTTACTCTACTCCCTCTTCACCCATGACTGCAAGAATCTGCAAAAATCGTCAAAGACCCCAGTCACCCAGCACATGGACTCTTCACCCTCCTGCCCTCTGGGAGGCGCTACAGGAGCCTCCGGACTAAGACCACCAGGTACCGGAACAGCTTCTTCCCCACAGCTGTCAGACTCCTGAACTCTGCCTCCTGACACCTGACCCACGTTAACACATGGACTGGACATACACACACCCACAACCACCCATAACTGAACACACACAATGGACAAAACAAACAAATGGACAACTGTACCCTCATACACACAATAATAACATGGCCTGAACCACCACTCACAACCACTAGCACTTTATATAACCTCTGTAGAAATTAGGCACATATCTCACTGACCTTAAATGGTAAATGGTCTGTATTTGTATAGCACTTCCCTAAGGACCCCGAAGCGCTTTACACTACATTCAGTCATTCACTCATTCTGTAAATGCTGTATAGACAATCATTCTGTACAATACAATCATTATAATTCCACAACTTGCATAGTTCATATTTCATATTTCTGTATACCTTGTATACTCACTACAGCCTATAGATACTTATACTTATAGCATATTTATAACCAGTGATGGGAATAACAGTTACAAGTACTTTTTTCAGTAACGAGTAATCTAACTAATTACTATTCCTATCGTTACAACGCCGTTATCGTTACTAACAGGAAAATGCGGTGCGGTTGCGTTACTATTTTTCAACAAACAGACGGTTGAAGCTGTGTTCAGCTTACCGCATCTTGCGCGCTCCCACGGGCGGCAATCACTTTCTGGTAGACAAATCACTTTTTGGCACAACCCCCTTGAGCTAGGGGGCAAAACAATGGCATGAGTGCTGCTGTTTGACTGAGGAAGAATAAAGTAGTCGTGGTAAGTCAATCACATGACCACTTGAAGATGACAAAGCAACAAGGTGATATATACCAGTTTATAAATTGTGTTGATAGGCCACGTAAAACCAGATAAACAATATATACGCGTGCTTTTTCCTCAATATTTTCATCACATTTGCTGTCTAAGGACAGCGCAGCAAGCACTCTCTGCTTATGACCAAAAAATAAAAAAGCAGAACAAAAAAAACGCCGTTTGTGTTGGTGGAAAAATGCACCATGTCGACCAATCAAAAAATGATATGGCAAAATGACCCTTGGTTGGTTAGGAAGTGGGGGAAGTTTTAGGAGTGACAGCGGGAGAGAGAGAGAGAGAGAGAGAGAGTTTTGTGACATTTAGCATGTTTGGAGTGTGTAGTTAATGTGTTGTCTTGTGTAGTTACTGTGTAGCGTTGTGGATAGTTTTGTGTTGTGTGTCAGAACAATGAGGTGACTGCTGTCTCCAGGTAGAAAACAGTATGTAAAAATGAAAACATAACCGTAAATATAAAAGACACGTGAGGTTGTGCTGAAAAGAATGACACCAAACAAGGCAAAGTAAATCGTTTTTAAAGGTGAAATGTAGAGGAAACATCAGAAGTAGTTAAAATGGCCAATTATACCCTGGACCCTAAACATTTCTTTTGTTTTTTAAAATAACGCAATAGTTACTTTTCAAGTAATTAATTACTTTTAGAATCTGGTAACTCAGTTACTAACTCAGTTACTTTTTTCAAGAAGTAACTTGGAACTATAATTAATTACTTTTTCAAAGTAACTTGCCCAACACTGTTTATAACATACCTTCATACCGTGTACATTGTAACATACCCATAATAGACCCATATTTTGTATCCTCATACCTATACCTACCCTATAACATACCCATTTCTGTAATATATCTATATTATTGCTAAAGCACTTCTGGATGGATGCAAACTGCATTTCATTGCCTTGTACTTGTGACATGTGCGATGACAATAAAGTTGAATTCTATTCTAAAAAGGTGTTGTCATTTCAGAGGTTTAATTTTATGCACATTACAATAAATATGCCTCAGTATTTGAAAATAAAATAATGAAAACTGGATATTTTCCCTCTGTTTCCCTCCTCGATGCTCATCATCTTGTTTCTGAGAGCATGCCGCTCACCAGGTCATTAATGCACTTCAAGGATCCTTGTTAGCAAGAGACTATTAACGAGCCCTTGACTCTGCACCCTAGCATACCTATTACAATCTCCTCATTCATTTTCAGTAGCAGATTTCTCTGTAAAACAACTGATGTATGAAGGAAATAAGTGGGTGAGGTCGTTATCAGCATCTCTCATCTGCAGATAGTAGTTGAAAACATTAAAAAAAAGTTAGAAAGAATATCTGAACAAAATCTTTCAATCATTCCATTTCAAAACCGAATATTAACCCAAACAAATACAATGAAAATAACTTCTTCCTTTCACATATGTAGGACTTGATTTACTTCATTAGTTTAGTTGCCATGTTCTTAGCTAATTAGGAACATAATGAACCACTGGATTAAAGCTATTTACTCATTTCACATAATTTATAAGGCTTTTACAGGCACTTTGAAATACTGTTGTTGGATGATTAAATATTGTCTTCTAACTGTCCCTTGCTCTGATTTTAAAACCAGAGGTCATCGTGCTTTTGAGTTTGTTACCCCAAACTCTGGGAAGCCTTCCTCAGTCAATCAGGTCGGCTGACTCTGTTATTTGTTTTAAGCCATTTTTATAGGTTAGTATTTCCTTAATCTTTTTAGCTTCATTTTTTCACCATAGTTTGCAACCATGCATGCATGTACAGTGGTTTGCAAAAGTATTCGGCCCCCTTGAACTTTCCCACATTTTGTCACATTACAGCCACAAACATGAATCAATTTTATTGGAATTCCAGGTGAAAGACCAACACAACGTGGTGCACACGTGAGAAGTGGAACGAAAATCATACATGATTCCAAACATTTTTACAAATAAATAACTGCAAAGTGGGGTGTGCGTAATTATTCAGCCCCCTGAGTCAATACTTTGTAGAACCACCTTTTGCTGCAATTACAGCTGCCAGTCTTTTAGGGTCTGTCTCTACCAGCTTTGCACATCTACAGACTGAAATCTTTGCCCATTCTTCTTTGAAACAGCTCCAGCTCAGTCAGATTAGATGGGCAGCGTTTGTGAACAGCAGTTTTCAGATCTTGCCACAGATTCTGGATTGGATTTAGATCTGGACTTTGACTGGGCCATTCTAACACATGGATATGTTTTGTTTTAAACCACTCCATTGTTGCCCTGGCTTTATGTTTAGGGCCGTTGTCCTGCTGGAAGGTGAACCTCCGCCCCAGTCTCAAGTCTTTTGCAGACTCCAAGAGGTTTTCTTCCAAGATTGCCCTGTATTTGGCTCCATCCATCTTCCCATCAACTCTGACCAGCTTCCCTGTCCCTGCTGAAGAGAAGCACCCCCAGAGCATGATGCTGCCACCACCATATTTGACAGTGGGGATGGTGTGTTCAGAGTGATGTGCAGTGTTTTCTGCCACACATAGCGTTTTGCATTTTGGCCAAAAAGTTCCATTTTGGTCTCATCTGACCAGAGCACCTTCTTCCACATGTTTGCTTCCACATGTGTGCAGTGCACGACTAATAGTTGTCCTGTGGACAGATTCCCCCACCTGAGCTGTAGATCTCTGCAGCTCGTCCAGAGTCACCGTGGGCCTCTTGGCTGCATTTCTGATCAGCGCTCTCCTTGTTCGGCCTGTGAGTTTAGGTGGACGGCCTTGTCTTGGTAGGTTTACAGTTGTGCCATACTCCTTCCATTTCTGAATGATTGCTTGAACAGTGCTCCGTGGGATGTTCAAGGCTTGGGAAATCTTTTTGTAGCCTAAGCCTGCTTTAAATTTCTCAATAACTTTATCCCTGACCTGTCTGCTGTGTTCTTTGGACTTCATGGTGTTGTTGCTCCCAATATTCTCTTAGACAAGCTCTGAGGCCGTCACAGAGCAGCTGTATTTGTACTGACATTAGATTACACACAGGTGCACTCTATTTAGTCATTAGCACTCATCAGGCAATGTCTATGGGCAACTGACTGCAGTCAGACCAAAGGGGGCTGAATAATAGAGATTGACAGACCACGTGACTTTCGCGCATTGCATGCCGGGAACTCGTGGCAAAACAATCCAAGTACTGCATCAAATGCAAGCACTTGCAGCACCGCAAAACGTTCATTCTCCGGTTCCAATACCTTCTTGCTTTTTCTTTGCCCCCCCAAAAAGGTATGTACAAAACGAAGGAGAACAATGCTGGTCCATACAAAGACAGACTTGATGAAAAGTCAAAGATACGAGGAAAAAATCAAAGGAGTGAAAGGGTCAGACCCTTACGAGCACACAGAGTGGACAAAAGACGTTAGCGTGCTGCCCAACTTTCACCACGCTCATATTTATAATTATACGGTTCTTGGAGTGAGTGCATACACTCATGAAGTTTAGTAACTTCAGGTCACTGCAACAAGCCCGGGTACAGTTTACCGGCATCTTGGCATTTTCACATCTAGCTAGATCTACACAAATTATTTCTATCCAGCTTGTTCGAAACTGCTTTTAGCTAACGTAAAGTTGCAGAATGCCAGGAAGAGAAAAGAAAACGTGCTAAGTTGATGGAAAGAAATGGAGACAGATGTTAAAAAAAAAGACATGGCAGGAGAGGAAGACGAAAGATTATATTCAAAGTTCAGACTGTTAAGAAAGTGAAATTTCATTTACATGGGCCAGATTTACTAACATGTCCTGCCAGTACAAACTGGGTATTTACAAAGAGGGCACAGTGACAAGATCTATTCCTATTTTGTTCCGTTCTTAAGGTACAAAATATATGGAGGAGAATATTTAAATCAAGCATGCAAACTAAACAGACTGTACTTTCTATCTAACATCCTGAGTCACAGCTTCACTCTTCATTCTAAAATTAACTTCATCAAGTCATGAAGCTCGTCACATGAATTACGTGCATGTTTAATCCTGACCTGGTTGTTCTCACTGAGCAATCACGTGGAGAAGACAACAACATCAGAGAACAATTTGCCAAATATTTCTGCCAAAACATCTTAGCAAACTGGTTCTTTAAAATTATTTAGGTTGAAATCAGCATATCGGAACAGCTTGAACATGTTAGCGTGTTAAAGTGGGATCAACTTTTCTACAACTTTTGATTATATTTCACTTACATGACTTAAAATTCAAATTCTATTTCAAGCAACAGAATGGGCAGTTGAATGATTTCTTTTAAACTAGCAACAATCAGTACACCCTGCAATGCATTACATAGATGGGGCTACAAATACATATAAAATAATCACAGGCACTTACACTTCTCTAAAGCTCATTAACTAATTGAGACTGCCGGTTGGGGAACCGCAGTGGGTTCAAATTCATGCAGTCGCTCATGTCATAATTACATTCTTTCAGTCTGCCCCAGTGGTAGTAAAGTTATCCAGACGTAGCTCTTTGTACTAAGGCCACCTTTTGTGGTACAGTAAAATTAAATTATTGCATCCACTCCTTCTATAACCCATAAGGATAAGCACTGAAGGGGAAGGAGGACACACATTTGAAAGCCCTTATAGAGGTATGCTTTTTCAAAAAAATTGCAATGGTGATTTGTCAGATTGTACATACACAGTACAGTTTGAGTTAAAACATTTTTACATATATTTTAGGTTTCTAATACAAAGCAGTAATTACTATCCATTGCTCTTCCTTTCGTTTACTAGAATGTGTTAGTAGTCACTACAAATATTCAGAAGATGAGATACACGAGGCCATGGCCGTGCCATTAAACTTTAATGGACAAAGATAAGCTTTGGTTGAGGACACATTCTCTCCATTCTCTTGACTGTCATTAGTTCGATAGCGTTTCTGAGTTTATTATCTTTAGTCCTTGGTTCTTTCTTACTCATGTTTGCTTCCTTTTTGTGTCCTGTCTGTCCTAGTCTCGTCTTTGTCTCATGTGTTTGTGTCTATCTGGTCTCACTGTGTTTTGTCTCCATGACTGTCTGATTTCCCATATCTCTGGGTCTTGCCCTTTTGTCTCCCTAGTCAGTCTAGCCTGATGTTTGATCATCTCTGCTCTCTTTTTTAAGTTCACATTTCTTAGTCTGTCTTAGTGTGTGTGTTACTTCCTGTTTTTTGACAGTCCCTCAATCTCATGTGTTTGATTCTCACTTTTGCTTCCCCTGTCCCGTCAGCTAGATTCTATTCAGCTCTGTTCCTCGGGTGTGTCCACTCTGCCCTAATTTATACCAGAACTTCAGTTAAGCTAAACGTCTCATTCTGTATTCCAAAAGCAGAGAATATCCTTTTACTTGAAGCAGCCTTGAGGATATACTGCTGTATATCCTCAGCAATGCTGTTGGTTCTTCAGAGGAAGCTATTTGACCCACATCGTCAGAGAGCAACAGAAAGATTGCATTTTTTTAACTGTCTTCTTCCATGTTTCTGTGCAGTTTAACGCCTCTTCTATGACCATCAATGCCTCTGCTGCTAGAACAAACATTTTTACCTACATGGTGATTAATTCTCCATATTTCACTGATCATTAATCTGACACCAAATCTCTTAAACCCACACATGGATTTTCAATTACACAATGCCAAAGTGACTACAAAGCAGCAACAAGCAAGTAGCATCCACCAGAAGCCACCACAGTGAAAGGGCTGATAACACAGCAGCAGCTGACACATATACGAATGTCCTCACGCTCACATAAAGAACACATATGCAATCTCCTTGCCTCTCCTAATGATGTGTGCTTGAATTTAGTCCTCTTATGGATCAGCATCTTTAGTGAACCTTCTAGAATCTCTCAGTGTTTCTTTATTTTATTTCAGTGAGCCACCTCACAGATGACAATATGTAGCATGCAATACAGATTGTAACTATCTCTGTGTTTGTCAGGTAAAGAAGCAGATGACACAGCTCTGAAGCAATACATGCGTGCAACTGTTATCAGGGAACTAAGCTGCAAAAAATCGCCAGCTTATCAGCTCATTTCTCTGCGCACTGGAATTGTGAACATTTTATTATCCTAAGACAAAATTCTCTCCACAAGCAGTGACAGTGTTTCAGAGTTTTGAATAGCAGATCCAGGTTTTAACTGTGCTTTCCTGCAACTCCTTGCCTAATACATATTGCATCATGCCCATAAAAAAATAGCACTTGTTAGTACTTGAAGCTAATTACCTCTATCAGTTGACAGGAAGATCTGAGGAGAGGTCTCTGTCTTCTCAGAAATCCTGAACTGTCATAGTCAGGATTTCAATGTTTACTGGTCAAGGTGCATGGTTTTGATTTGATACATGCTCAGCCTTTGACAGCGCCGAAAAATGGACTGTAATGTACACAGGGCTTATAACTACTTACTCAAAGCACTTCAGTCTTTACCCACACAGTCACACTCTGATGGTTGCAGAGTAATCAAGGCTTTAGACCTTTCTGCAACACAGCCTTAGTGGCTCCTTTCTTTTCCCCTTTTCCTCTCATTTCCCTTTTTTTTAGTCCTATGTGTCTGTGTTACGGCCCGTGGCCATAGGAAATCTGTGTTAGCTGCTGTGTTGTGTTTCTTTACTGTGTTTTAAGAATCTCTGCAGGTCCTTCCTCTAATAAAGAGCAGTGGGCTGCTGATTGGACCATGGATCGTGTGGTGGTTTTAAAAAGCCGCTCTGACAGCTGCAGGGAGAGAGAGAAGCGAGCGAGAGTGAACCGATTTGACAGCAGACTCAGACCTGGCCCTGGCTTCCAAATTCTTTGTGTAATTTTGTATCTGTGTAAGCGTGCTCCTTGAGAGCCGCCAAACGTGTGTATATGAGTCCAGTGCTTACGCGTGCATAGGCTGAAGCTGAAGGGGTGAGCCGCCTTTTCGCTTTGAACTGTTTTCTCCTGTTTCTGGGCGAGGAAGCGAGGGATAGTATTGTCATTTGTTTGTTTTGTTTCTTTCTTACGGTGTGTTCACACCGAACGCGATAGATGCGACCAAAAACGTGCCAGATGCCCCTAACTTGACACGTGCAAATTCGCACCTCGATGCGTGTCCAACGCGAATTAAACGCGCGTGAACCGGAAATGTGGGAGGAATGTGGGAGGAAGTTGTGCCAGACGGTATGTTTGCAAGATGGCAGCTGTCGATCTAGCGTTTGAAGAGAGAGTCTCCCTCCTCTATTTACTGTGGAGAGCAGAGCAGCGGAGTTAAGGACGTCCTCACCGTACCTGGGTCCATCAGGTCCTCCAGAGGCATGAGCAGTTTGGTGAGTTTCACCATTTGCTCCAGGAGCTGCGCCTGGATGCTCAATCCCACCTGCAGAGCGCCTGTCCGTCTGCCTGCGGTTAGTAAAAGTGTTTAATATGGTAGTCCTTTATTGATACCTGTGCTAATATATGCTAAACTATCGTTTATACACTGCTAACATGGATGTGCTATGCTAACAGTGAATGTTGTCGGTGTTTACTGACAGCAAACGGTGGTATGGAGACGACTGCTTATAATATTTCTAGTGATACTCAAAAGGTCTCATCAAGTCCCGATTTAATTCAATTTATGATTGGTTGTCGGGGCGCGAATTGACGCTGGAGTTCAGATCAACTCGAGCGGTAGACGTGATACGCACGAATGCACAAAATGCAACACAAAAACTGACGCGCGTATATTTATTCGAGCGTCAAACGCGCCCGACGCACTACTTTGAAAAATTGAAACATTTTGGACAGAGAGAACAGATGGTTTGAAAGAGGAGTGAAAGAAGCCATCTATGTCCACTGTGAGCGACCATCTTTGAACAGAGGCGGGGGTTTACGACACCAACTCTCTGCCATCTATAATCCAGTTTTGAGATCCCTTCCCAGACGCCTTAACGCCCACTCACATCCTGGGACATCTGACCTCAGGAATTCGCATGATAAGGTGGGGCCAGGTTTCACAATGAACTCACCCGAAACTCTGGCTGATTGGGACCCACACCCAGTTTCACACCTTGGCTCAGGCGATTAGAGGATCATCAGGGGGTCCTTTTGTCCCTCTGTGGGGGGATACTCCCACTAGGTTTATATCTGGGACTCTCCACCATTTGACCTTAGAACTGAAGAAGCTTCTCGGATGAGAGGTGAAACGTCTTCAAGTAACTTAAAGAAGTCCAGACGCTTTTCTTTGCAAGCTCCTTTGACTACGATGACCTGGATGACTGAGAACCTTCACAGACATACTACTTTGAAACGCGTTTTTGCGTTGCGTCGTCGCGCTTCTGAATTTTCGCGGGACCCCCAATCGTGCGTCGTCGCGCTTTTCCATTAACTTTACATGTAAACCTGACACTTTAGTCGCGTCTATCGCGTTCGGTGTGAACACACCGTTAGGGTTAAGTTAATTTTCTCTGGCAGGACTTAGTTGGTTTTATTTATTATTTGGCCCGGGTTCACCCTGGAGTTGCGCTTCTTGTCACTTAATAAAATCACCTTTTCTTACTCATAGCCGGGTTCGTTGTTTGGCTTGGGAAAAAGGGCAGGTACTTGCTTCTCTCTCCTCAGAATCTTATGTGCGTCTCTACACGCCTAGACTAGAGGCGTAACAGTCTGTATTCTCTCTACATTTGTTGGGTTCGTTTATAAGAGAAGATGATCCAAACTCAAAATCAGAACGATCAGAACAGTCTTTCTCTGTTAAACCTGTTTCAGGGGTCCCAAGAAAGTGAGACTACTCTGCCACTCCTCTAATAATAGTTACTGGGCCTATAGGCCATCACCCTAGCTTATCAAGAGTGCAACATGAGGTCAATTGGAAATGTCTGATCACACAATTGTTACATAGTGAAGGGCAACAAAAAACTTTTAACACATGGGAGAAAATCTCCTGTTTCAGTATCTTCTTTCCGGTTTCCTTGATCTCATCCTGACTTTCTAGGTCCTCCAACATACGCCAACAATGGACATCTGAAGCTGTGTATTTAAGAATGAAAGCACAACCAAACGTACACACACCTCCCCTCTGTGCCAGGTGCAAGACATTCCTGTCCTATACCACCATCAGTGACGTGACCACATCTGAGTCTTTTCCTCCACAGAACCAAAATAGGTCCACCCTGAAAGAAGTATCTGAGAGGCGTTGAACTCATTCAGAATGTTTATTATTTTATTACCATGCAGGCTGCACGTCACCTACCTCTGTGGCATTATATGAATTCGACATGTGCAATTACCCTCTTAGACCGGTGGTGTGGTCATGTTGGACACCACTAAATACTGAGATCCTAAAACATAACAGTTAGTGTAGGTATGGTTCATATGCAAAGCAATCATAAACTGTAAACTTTTTGATTCTTTAAACATCGGGTTTTCTCTGAGTAAGATGGAAATAGCAACTTCTGGTGACGTTCAGTCTTGCAGCATCAATGAGACAGTCATCTGTATACACGAATCCAAGTCATTTATTTGAGAACTGAAATTCGTGTCTTTAAAATGAAATCACCGATCTTTGGTTTCTAAAAGAAAAAGAAAGAAAAAAAACAAACGAAACAAAACAAATAAAAATAGGATACAGCACAACATAAGCTAAGTTAATGTTCAGTGAGAGGGATATTACTTGAATCACTGTCCTAGAATTTGAATTTTAGAATTTGGATTCTGTTCAATGGCAAATGCAGCGAAACAACAGAAACGTATTTTTGAAAGTTTTTCCGGCTGCCAATTTGATCCTTTCTGTCCCATATAAGATGTGTGGCTGCATCAAAATGTCTTTGTTTTTTTCTGGAATATGGCTGTTTTTTTTTCCATGTTGTCCAGTGTTGTTAAGTGTATTTCAGCAGCAGTTGTCATCCTCCCTCCTTTTTCTGAAAAAGGTGGCATTCAGAAACATCCAACTAAAATAATTCAGCATAATCAGGAGGGGCAAGAGCTGCAACTAGAGTTGGGGTTCGTGAAGGGATCTTCTTCCCTGCACGGATTTGCTTCTTCCTGCCGTGGTCCCACTTTAGGTGGTCCCATCCAGCACTCAATGTTTCTTTGACCACGTGTACAGTTCCTCTTCCAGTGTCCTCATTCTTCGCATGCAAGGCAGGTATTCTTTATCCACTTGGTGGGCCACATAAAACACATCTTTGGCCTTGCTAAGACATTACAATTTAAAATCTGACAGTTCAAAGACATCCTATAAAAGCTTAAACACATGATCACATCTGACTTAAGGTAAGAGAGAAAGTAAGAGTCACCCTGTGTTATTAAGACCTTTAAATCAGATAATGTGTTTTAGAAGTCAACTGAATGTGTACATCCAAGGTGACAGTATTAAAAATGTATTACCATAGTAAAAAAGAAAAAGGTAGTCATTCAAACACGGCACAGTCTGTGTTACACATACACAGACAGAATTTCACTCCCCCTCAACACACGCACACACATACTCACACTCCTTCATATAACACTATGCCTCATGGCCTCATCAGATGATGTATGACAAATGAAATCTTTAGCCAAGATGAACTGAGCCAAATTCATTAATAATTTATGTTTGATGGAGCATCTTTAATATTTAGGGCATAATTAATAAGTAGGGGCATTGGTTGCTCTTAGTTGAGGAAATCATGCTCACTGTCAACAGCAGATAAATGAGACAGGGAATCCTGTCATCTCACACATTCATATGTACACTTCTACACAAAAACACACAAATGGATGGATGGGACAGGACTGTAGCCCTGTTTACTGTTTGTCAAAGAGTGAGAAATGACCATAAGCATCCATCCATCCATCCATCCCCCCAACTTATCCTTGTCAGGGTCATGGTGGGGCTGGAGGCGATCATAGGGTGAGAAACAGGGTACACCCTGGACAGGTCACCAGTCTGCTGCAAGGCTAACACATAGAGACAGGCAGCCATCTAAACTCACACCTACAGACCACATAGAGTCACTAATTAACCTAACCACATGTCTTTGGACTGTGAGAGGAAGCCAGAGTATCTAGAGAGAACCCACGCAAACACTCCACACAGAAAGACCACGGCCAAGTGGTGGAATCGAACTCAGGACCTTCTTGCTGTGAGGGAACAGTGTTAATCTGCGCACCACTGTGCTTAACATAAATGGTCACAACAGTGCTAGATTTTCTCAGACAAACCTGCACACATGCAGCATTGCAGTGTAAGCCATGAGATAAAAATACAGTGCACACACTCACATGCAGTCCCCTGAGTGTATCACTGTGTGCGGTGGCTGGATATTATCAAGGCATAGTAATGACAAATGGTCCCAGATTACACACAGCTTTCTCTAAATAAACCATAATCAGTTTTGGAAACTTCCAGTCTTCCAGTGCAATGCAGTGAGGGTGGAAGGATGGGCAATGGAGTTTAAAAAAATTATAATAATATAAGCAGCAACAAAGCTCAGCACTTATCTATTTATCTATCTTGTTTGTTTCTTTTTGGTTTTTAGTGTTCAGTTTATTTAGATCAGGTGATCAATATACAGAGTTTATTTAGAAAATAAAAGAAAAAACAATGCTACACAAAATAAAGCAGAACACACTTCAATATCGCTGTTTCAGTTAAATATCGAGAAGGAGTGGGAAGAAGTGCATTCTTTTAGACCTGAGTGCAGCATATGACACTGTTGATAACGTAACCCTATTAAACAGCCTGAAGACATGTCAGCATGCAGGGTTCTGCTCTGAAATGATTTGCCTCTGAGTTAGAGAGCAGGACATTCTCTCTTACGCTGGGTAAACAATACTCTTGGAATACCTCAAGGCTCTATTCTGGGCCCTGTTTTATTCTCCCTGCTCATGCATATACATCCGTTTCTAATATTATATATATACTAGATAAAGTATAAATTATTATCATATCATCATCATGTTTTTGTGAATCTATAACTTTGCCTCCATACAACGAAGCCAATACCTCTAGTTTTGAAAAGTTAGTCGTACAATCCAAATAAGCATTAAATAACCTTTTGCCTTTCTTTGTGTCTCATGAAGACCATATCTTTACATCTCCTTTTGAACTGTTTCATGTTTGGACACAACGCCACACTTAAACTGCTCATTCACAGTTTCACTCCACGCACAGAAACACCAAAACGTTTCCTGATAGTACAGCTTTAAAGTTACAAAAACAACCCTTGAATTATAAGTTGTCTTAGTTCATTTAATCAGTATACAAGCCCTCTCCATCTCCTCCTTCACTTACATCCATTAATTCTCTCTCTTCCTTCATCTTCAACATCCTTTCTCAAGCACCTATGCCTCCTCTGCACATGTCCAAACCATTTCAGTCTAAATTCTCATCCTTAGCTGTCCTTGTGTTGCACTCATTTCTAATCCACCTTCATCACTCCCAACAAGATCTTAGCTTCTTCAGTTCTGCCAGCTCCACCTGATGCCTTTTTGTCAGTGCCACCATCTAGAAACAGTGTTGTAAACCTTTCCTTTGGCTCTTGCTGCTGTCATTTCCTCTTTGTTTTTTTTGTTTTTTGTTTTGTTTTGTTTTGTTTTTTTACAAATAAACATGTCTGTATTATTTATTATCTTTTAACATGTTTGGTGCTTATCAATTTATGTTTTGTCTTAATTAAAACAATTTTAACTCATTTATGTCACATATATGTTTATATGTATAACTAATGTTCTGCATTTGAAGGTGGTATTTGCAGTGACTAAGCGGATATTTTAACATTCGTAATCAACATACTAAAGAGGGTTACTTTAACGCTTGTAGATTTGTAACTTTACTGAATTAATTGTCCATCAATCCACGATTATCCAATTCAGGGTCATGGGGGTACTGGAGCCTAACCCAGCTGTTATAGGGTACGCCCAGGTCTGTTGCAAGGCTGTTGAATCAACCATATTATATTAAAAAGAGAGAGAGAGAGTGAAAGAAAAGAGAAGGAAAATATACAAGATCTGAAATCCTAACAAATCTGGCAAAATAAGGACAGAGTCTCAATTGTGTTGTGAGTACAATCTATCACTGACTGTAAATATGAGAATGAACAGATATCACCACTCTGTACTCAATAAACAGCAACCAGTGTAAGATGCAGCTGTTACAAAAGAAGCTGCCATTCTCCACATCAGAGGCTAACATTCAAACCAGGTCACGTTTTATATCCACAGCCTTGTACAACACACACACACACACACACACACACACACACACACACACACACACACACTATTACAAGTTTAAGGACACTTGCTTTTATTCATACAGTTCTCAGCTGATGGCATCTCAGCTTCAGACATCATGCAGCTCCAGGAAGGCTGCCTTATATAGTGTTTACCACACACTGAACATAAACACTGCCTACAAGTCAGTAAGCACTCTGAATACTTAGTTCATAAAGTTGCTATCTCCATGCTTATTGGGGTCATCAGATTGTTGAGCTTTCCCTTGAAATATAAAGGACACTGAGAGCTTCTTCTGTTCTTAGCTGACACCGTGTAAACGGTGAAAACACCCATTAATACACTTTCAAATATGTATAAAGCCCAAGACTAAGAAAACTGGTATGGTACAGGAGTTTCATGTGTTTTTCTTTTTTTAAATTTTACAACTTTTTCAGTTTTTCATGTTTGGTCTGTCTCTTTGACTCTTTCCTGTTCCCCCTCAGGTTCTGATTTAAGCACGGCCTTTCCCAGTCTGCTCTGTAATGAAGACGAGTGAGCAATTTTTTCATTGCTTTTTACTCATAAAACAAATATTTTTAGACAATTATAAGTTGTTGGGTTTTTTTAACTGATTTTGAGAAGAGAATTTTCTCTTCATCGATCCACTTTGTCCGTTACCATTGTAGGGTAACTGTCCCGTAGCCCAACTCTCTGTTCAACTGTCAGGCCAAAAAAATATTTGGCCACATTAAGAAAAAATATATAGTTCATCATTTTGAGAATAAAGTCAATCTACTGTCCACTGTCTTTTATATGTCATTTCTGGACTTTGGGTTTTCGTCCACTGGAGGGGTTGTTTGTAACCTCAGGTGATGCCTTTTTTTCAAAGTTTACTGAACATTTACTGTGACATCCATAGGACCTCCGTGTAAGGGCTATTTATAGCCCAAATCTGGACCCCTTTTCAAACTCAGACTGATTTTAGATGTCATTTTTACACTGCTTGTAAAGCCTCTGTAGTGACTGTTTCCAGAGCGTGGAGGACATGTTTTCTGTAGGCCCATCAGTGCCAATTTTTCTGTAGCTTTATTTACACTTTTGTATGTGTCTATCGCTGTCATCTGCGGCTGAGACAATCAAATAAAGTTCTTGGAAAACGATCTGGAACAGTATGCCACCCTCTAATATGGAACTAGTCTACATGTCTTCAGCTTGTTCAGAGTGCTGCAGCCCGACTCTTCACAGGACACGTAAATGCGACCATATTTCCCCAGTTTTGGCTTCTTTACATTCTAGAATTGATTTTAAGACTGATTTAGACTGTTAGCTCAGCTGATAAGTTGCTTCTAGTTGTTCCTTGAAGCAGACTGAAACACAGAGGAGACCGGGCCTTTGTTCCACAGTTTAGGCGCAGCAATCGCAGTCTGCCTCTTCAAATTAGGATCTTTCCAACACTCAACATTTTTAAATCCCATCTGTAAACACTCTTTACTCTTTAGCTTTTAATTGTGAGTTTGGTGCTGTTCTCTTTGTGTGTGTTTGTTTTGCTTTTTACTTTGTACAGCACTTTGGTCAACCTGTGTTAGTTTCAAATGTGCTTAGAAATAAATTGATTGATTTCATACACAACCTACCCCAGAGATCTACAATGGTGCAGGCATTAATAGAGAATATGTCTGTGAAGGTTCTCAGTCATCCAGGTCATCGTTGTCAAAGGAGCTTGCAAAGAAAAGCGTCTGGACTTCTTTAAGTTGCTTGAAGACGTTTCACCTCTCATCCGAGAAGCTTCTTCAGTTCTAAGGTCAAATGGTGGAGAGTCCCAGATTTAAACCTAGTGGGAGTATCCCCCCACAGAGGGACAAAAGGACCCCCTGATGATCCTCTAATCGCCTGAGCCAAGGTGTGAAACTGGGTGTGGGTCCCAATCAGCCAGGGCTTTGGGTGAGCTCATTGTGAAACCTGGCCCCACCTTATCATGCGAATTCCTGAGGTCAGATGGCCCAGGATGTGAGTGGGCGTTAAGGCGTCTGGGGAGGGAACTCAAAACTGGATTATAGATGGCAGAGAGTTGGTGTCGTAAACCACCGCCTCTTTTCAAAGATGGTCGCTCACAGTGGACATAGATGGCTTCTTTCACTCCTCTTTCAAACCATCTGTCCTCTCTGTCCAAAATGTGAACATTGACATCCTCGAAAGAGTGTCCTTTATCCTTTAGATGCAGATGGACTGCTGAGTCTTGACCTTAGAACTGAAGAAGCTTCTTGGATGAGAGGTGAAACGTCTTCAAGCAACTTAAAGAAGTCCAGACGCTTTTCTTTGCAAGCTCCTTTGACCATTAATAGAGAAGCATCTGTGTCTGAAAGAGTCCAGACTTTTTATTGGAAAATATCAGTGGCAGCAAAACATGCCTAGAAACCACTGGGCAAAATATAATGCACCAGCAAGCCCTGAAGTCTTGATCATCTCACTGAAACACAAACTGGAGGACGAGTAAAGAGTTGCTAAAAAATATCAATAAAACAAAGACAACATGCTCCCCAAGCCTACCTCAGAGCATGAGTGAAAGGCATATAACTGAAGCCATACCGGCTCAGAGTCACCCAGTTTAACATGGTTCATGTCAGGTTTTGAGGAACCAGGAGCTGCCGATTAGAACTGGGTTACTGGAACAAAAAGGTTTAAGTAGACAAGGGATAAAAATAAGGAACTGTTGGAATGCTATTACACAGGCATTGATGTGGGGACAGGATATGGGACCTACGAATTCTTTTACATCCAACATCTAGAGTGTTTCATCATCCAGAAGATGCAACTGCTATTACAACTAGAAATTAATGATGTACAACACAAATGCTATGGCAAGGGGTAGCCAAGATGTCAGGTCAAGGGTGAGATATCATTATCTTCGCCCCCTGAGATTTGGTATCAAGTCCCAAGAACGACTGGTACAATGAAGGCGTTGAGCCAACCTAAAATTGAAGACAAACTGGAAAACTGGAAACCTGGACCCTCCGTGGCCTACTACAGACTACAGGTAACTTCTGAGAGGCTACTAGAAGATGTGATTGCAGCATTATGGACTATCCCTATTGTGATCCTCACTGAAACCAACCAGCTGATCTATACCAGGAGACTAGAGGCCAAGATAAAGGCAGCATGGAGGGAAGTTAGCCCACTATTGGAGCCACAGAAAGGTGTGACAAAGAAAGGGATCCCTAAGAAGTACAGCAAGCGGTCTATCAGTTGCTACTTGATTCTGTTCAGCAAGGTTACCACAGTAGTTTTTCTGAACAGGATCCAGTAACTCTCACAATGGCAGACATCCAGGACAGAGTCTCCAGTATGGAAAGCTGGACAGCACCAGGCCCTGACATGATTCACAGCTACTGGCTAAAGAAGCTAACAGCACTGCATTAGTGTCTGACAGGACAAATAAACCAACTGCTAATGCAGAGCTTCCCAAAGTGTGGGGGCCGCCCCCGTAGGGGGGGCGCAGAGCCATTGCAAGGGGGGCGGGGTGTGAAAAGGGAAAAAAAACCAAACACTTGGACACTGCTAGCACAGGGCGCCCACACAAATGCAAAGCAGGAGATGAAGCATCGCTGAATATGTTTCCAAACCAACTTCATTCTAAGCCAAAGACTAGAAAATATGGTGAAGCATATCTGCCCTTTGGCTTCACCTGCACAAGTGCCGAGGTAGGTCTCCCTGCAGGATTGGTTTTCCCTTCGTCGGGAGCAGCGCTGGGCCGTTTAAATCACGGACAAACAGGATCCCACATACTTGATTTTTAGTTCACAAACACTTCTTGTAATGACTAACTACTCCTGACATTTTGGAGATATACATACTATACTATACTTTATACAGTAAAGTTACAGTGGGATACAAATAACATCAGGCTGATCCTGCCACAGTTTGTTCCCTCGGTTCAAATCACAGACAAACAGGATCCCACAGCTGTTCATGTTTTTAAGCCCATTTTGCACAGAGAGGCTTTTTTTTTTATTTGATTGCAATGTTGAACATTATTACACAGGAAAAAAACAACTACACGTATAATAATCACACGTGACGCCTCTGACTTTCTAAACGGAGGGACAGTAACTGCGTATGTGTATGTAAGCGTTTAAAACCTGCAGATAGTCAGATTAACAGTGTTTTGTCTCTATCTGTCATTCTGCAGTTCATCTCATGTAAACAATAACGTGGCGCACAGCGTGACGTGAAAAAAGGCACATACCTTTGACGTTGCGTGACGAACTCTGTATTCCTCGTCCACACGTAAACGCAAGAAAAGGAGTTTTAAAAAATCTCCATTTTCGGTGATTTGAAACGCCGTTTACGTGGACGAAACAGCTGCGTTTTCAGAAATACTCGTGTAGGTGTGGACGCAGCGTAAAAGAGTTAGTAGTTTATTTTATTTCTACCTGTAATTTATTGCAGATTACTTGTATTTGCTTAATTGTTTACTAAATGTTTGAGGTGTGAAATAAACTGCAATGGAGCAAAATATGGGTGTGTGTGGTTGGAGGATGTGTTTGCGCGCACAACGTTTGAGAACCGCTGTGCTAATGGATGAGAGGAATTCGGAATGGCTAACTTAAGGCCCAAGAACGATCAAAGAACAGCGATCAGTGAGTATATCAGGAAGACAGCCACAACTTTTAGGTGCTTAGTAAAAACTGGAAAAGGAGGGGAGCAAGAACAGGAACCATCATGGAAGGACAGACGCCTGAAAGACATGTACCACCACCAGACGGAAGAAGTGGCTGATATCAAGAAATCTGACCAATGGCTGGAAAAAGCTGGATTGAAAAACAGTGCAGAGCCACTAATCATAGCAGCACAGGAACAAGCTCTAAGTACAAGATTGATAGAGGCCGGGGTCTCCCAATTCAGGCAAGACCCCAGGTGCAGACTGTGCATAGATACCCCTAAGACAAGTCACATAATGCACATAAGTGATACATGTAGCTATACCAAGTGATACCAGCATCAGGAAAAAGAAACAAGAAAAGCTTGAGAAATACCAAGGGCTGAGACATGGGCTGGAGAGGAGGGAGAATGGAGGGTGAAGGCAACAGTGGTCTCCATACTACTTTGAGCACTCGGGCAGTGACCTCAAAATTGACTGGCTCCAGCAGATGACATCCAAGATGTCCATTAAAGTCTGGTCCTATCACCACTCTCTACCAAGCTTTACAACTTCATCCACAATTTCGCATAACTGACATCCAACCCTTGATCTGACTGAAAAAGATTTTTATCACCCAGCTTTAAACTCCTGATCCTGTCAGATGATCTCTTCATCTCCAAAACAGTATATACATACTTCAAGATTTCCCTTACTACATTTTCCTTCCTATCTGCATCATAGTAGAACAGCTTGAATGCCTGATCTTTCTGTCCTTCCACCTGGAGAGACAATTGATCTACATTCCTTCACTCCATCACATCAGCCAACTCACTTCCTTTGCCAGTCGTAGTCTCTGTATTTAAAGTCTCTACTCTGACCTCCACACTCATTCTTTCTTTCTTGCTGCCTCCAAATACCCCTCTCCACCTTCTCCTTTTCCTTTGTGTTAGCCAGGTGTAGCACAGTTTCTGTCGGCACCCTGCCATAGGAGGTTGTTGTTAACCCAGGGCCTGACCAATCCGATATGGAAATCTCATTCTTGATGACTCAAATGTATAATTTGGCCAAGATGTATGCTCTTCCTCACATAACACTCCTTATCTATCTGAGCTTAGGAGTACACAGGCCATAAGAAGCTTTTTATCAAAAGTATAAATGTTCTAGCAGGAGACTGAATGGCTGCCAATGGAACTGGGTCACTTGTGTTTATTGATTATGTGACTGTTCATAGAAGTGAATCTGAAGTGTACAGATTTACACTGGTTTAGCCGGATGCTGTAAAACCGATCAGATGGCCTTTAAAGTGCACACGGATGATGATCCACACAAACTCCAAAAGCAACCCAGGAGTTTCTTAAGGAAAATAAATGTGATATTCTTCAGGTGGGGTTTTGTTGTCCATGGCTCTAGACTTCAGGCAGACATTGACCACAAAGGAGAATGAATTCAATTCAATTCAATTCAATTTTATTTATATAGCGCCAAATCACAACAAAAGTCGCCTCAAGGCGCTTCATAGATACAGAGAAAAACCCAACAATCATATGACCCCCTATGAGCAAGCACTTTGGCGACAGTGGGAAGGAAAAACTCCCTTTTAACAGGAAGAAACCTCCGGCAGAACCAGGCTCAGGGAGGGGCGGCCATCTGCTGCGACCGGTTGGGGTGAGAGAATGGCTGAATGGCTGCCACATCAGCCAACTCACTTCATATTAAGTAGAAGCCTTATATTTAACATTATGTTACCTTTTTTTCATTATTATTTTTGCTGACCCCGTAAATGGGGGGCTATGTATAAAACTGGTTGTCAGAAAATAAGCTAAAAATCAAACATGGCACATCCAACTGCCAACAATACTGGCAGTGAGATGGGGCATTTCTACACTCACTAATTCTTTTTTGATCCTTTAGTTAAAAATTAGAGATTTAAAATGGGGAATATTAACGTTTTTTAAAATACAGTGATAAGTACCGTATTGCTAATGTTATTTGATATTGTCCAATGGAAAGCCCAAAGTGGGAATAAAGAAAAAAACCTTGCTATGACATAAAAACAAAATATTCACTAGCTGTCTCTTGATCGTTTTCCTCTGTGGCTTCAATCCTGCCCACCATTACATCAGGATCTTACATAAGAGCCACAATCAAACATGTCCAGAGGGACAGCAGAACAGCAACACAAACGAAAACAGTCACTAGCTCTGTTTTTACCTACAAGCTCCTGCACTCTCACAGGAATGACAGGCAGCCAATTAGGCCTGAATGAACATGCATGAAAGAAATAAAGTAAAAGATCATTTGTGGCCCGAGGCTGGCATTGCATGGATGGTGAAAGATTAATGCTGCCCTTCTGAAGAACTAAAGGCTCTAAAGGGACGGAGAAAGTGACTTTTTTTCTCCTCTGAAGCACTAGTAAAAAAAAGGGGGGTTCTGAGACAGCTCCAGGCGACAGCACAAAGAAGCAGAGAATGGCCAAGGAGGAAGGAATCACAAAGAGGAAGTCAAACATATTGCAATGCCAGTGACACAGAAGTGCTTTCACATTGAAACACAGGTTTCTCCTGCTGTACTCATTGTTTTATAAATCTTAGCAAAATATATCACAGGTCACCTAAATGTGCTCGTTGAACAACCACACTTTCTCTATGCAGTCCACATTAATAATGGTAACAATTTAATAATAAACAATAAAAGTTTTCCACCCAATACCTGGGTCCCATCAGGTCCCTCTTGTTTTGAAACTAATTGCCTATGACATCAATTTTTACATCATAAAGCAAGAAATTGCCATCTACTGCCTGCATTTATAAAATGGCAGCTATCTTGTTATATACATGTAACCTGGGGGACATTTAGTAACTCAGAGCATTTGGAGTGATCTAAACACCCAAACCACTACGATGTTGTTGGAAAAAAGATACAGAATGTTACCTTCATTTTGCAGCTTTTTGATTTTGTTTTTTTAAATATCCAGATTTTCCACTGCAGGTGAGACAACAATGCCTCACACATTCCTCACCAAAAACTCAAAGCAAAAGTAGATCACGGAGAAACACACCTGAGTATGCCCAGTAAGTCTCTTCAGGGGTGGCTCTTCGAAGTCGTATCTCACCAGTTCTTTGCAAACCTTGGATAGGGCCTTCTGACTCAGCTTGGCTTCCTGTCAACGCTGTGGAAGAGAAGAACACAGGAACAGGCAGGTTAGCATAAACAGCTTAAGGAGCACCATCTGGATTCCAGCTGGGTAGGATGACAAGACAGCTGTGTCCTTAGCTACCCTCCACACAAACTGTCTAGTAGCCACACAAGGAACAAAATTCAACAATGAAGGAAAACTATGCTGTGGAACTTAAAACTGTCCCTGCCAGCAGTGAAATATTCCAGCAATCGGTGTTATCACATCATGTGATAGTGTTGAAAAATCTAAATGTGTGCCCCTTCTTTTGATATATATAATAATAAAATAAAGATATTTGGGGAGATTTTGAATGATTAATGATTCATGGATTACTGGTTCACGTTCGAGGAAAGTGTAAAAGGTCTACAAAACAGCCTATATACTTGGAACAGATCTGGTCCACTGGACAGAGCAGTGCCAGGTGGCATTCGTACAGGTGAAAAAGTCTCTCTTTGTAAACATATATTGAATTTTGTATTCACATCCAACACTTTAAACACCTTGAACATATGGCAGTAAGAAAGCACTAAGAACACAAGACATTCAAAAAACAAATTAAAGGAAAAAAAATTATACATATCTATATATATCTATATATATATAGAGAGAGAGAGATAATACTTAGAGAAATAAAAAATAATTAAATAAATAAAATACAAAGGAAAAAAGTGTACAGGATAGTCTATACTGTATACATTCACAAATTTAGTTGCATATTTTCATTACTTCACTCTCTCTCCAGTTCCTCAACGTCCTCAGTCTTTAATAGGTCCAGAAGCATCTTCCAAATGTCAAAAAATTCTGATGATCTTTTCCTAACCGCATAGGTCAGTTTCTCAAGAACTAAACTTGATAATACATTGTTTAACCATTGGTCAAAAGAGGGGCCACCAACATTCTTCCAGCATATTGCAATACAACGTTTGGCCTGGAATAAGCAAAGGTCAACCATCTTTCTCTCCGTCTGAGCTAAATTACATTCATCTGAATAAATGCCTAAAATACAGACCTTAGGACTTAATGGGACAGGGGAAGATGTGATCTGAGAAATATATTTTAACACTGAGCACCAAAAGTTTTGAATCTTTTCACACTCCCACAAACAGTGGTACAATGGACCCTTGTGATCGGTACACTTATAACATATGTCCAATACATTAGGATCAAATTTATTTCGTTTTGCAGGGGAGGCATATGTTTCCATTATCCAGTTAAATTGAATCATTCTCAATCGGGTGTTGATGGTTTGGGTGTGTGTCTTTAAACATATTTTACTCCACTCGATGGATGAAGTATCTTCTTATAAGTCTTGTATCCACTCCTGTCTCTTATTGTCTGAGGTGTCTCTATGCTTCTCAACCAACATGTTATAAAACTGAGTGAGCAGTCTTTTCCAAAACAATTTTTTGTAACAAGCGTTTCTAGGATGGAAAATGGGGGCTGTTGCATTGAATTATTCAGTCGAGCCAGAATAAAGCTTCTAAGTTGTAGATATTTGAAGAAGTGTTTCTGAGGCACATCAAACTTTGCCCTCAACTCGCTGAATGACATAAGATTATGATCCTTATATACATCTTGTATTTTCACTATGCCCTTATGCAACCATATTTTAAAACCCATGTCCTTATGTGCCGGAGTAAAGAGCTCATTATCCCAGATTGGTGAAAAAAAGGATAACCCCATGGGATCATCCAGTATTTTTTGAACTGTGTGCCAAACCACAATAGAATGTTTTACAAGTGAGGTAAGTGACGGAAGTGACGGACAAGGTAAGCGACTCATGTTGTAACTGACGTCAGACGCCGGAGATTTTGGCGGAAAATTAAAGCGAATGGTAGTTTACATTTGAACAAATTCCTTTAAGCTTCAGTATTACCAAATACACTTATCAATTGTCTTATAACTAACAACATTTGTCTAAATCATCTCCAACACCCTGGAGAACAATGGGGAGAGTTTAGAGGCTCTCCAAGATTACATCGATCAGTGCTTCCAGGATCTCGTAATGAAGAAGGCTCAGAGTGCAGCTTCCCCGGCCAAACCTGACACGCCGTCGTCGAAAAGATGTCGCCCGGCAGATTCCCCCGGCACAACATCGCCAGCCGGCAAAGATATTGCCAACATACTGGAGTCAATCGACAAACGATTGTCCAGTTTCGATGCAAGGCTGTCCTTGGTGGAGATTCTTCACCGGGAATTTAAATCCTTGCGAGAATCCCTGGAGTTCAGCCAGCAGCAGGTGGAAACGCTCACTGCTGAAAATGCCACGCTAAGGGAGTCGGTGAAATGTCTCACAGAAAATGTTGCCCAGCTAAATAGAGAAAATAAAAAATAAAAGAGACAGTTATTGATCTACAAGCTCGTGGCATGCGTGATAATCTTGTATTTTCTGGTATTCCAGAAGCCTTTGATAGACTGCATCGCATCGGCCCCATGCGGGCTGCGACCGGGAGACCACGTCCTATTGTGGCCAAATTCGGCCACTTCAAACAAAAGGAACAGGTGAAAAGTCGCGGCAGGGAATTAAAAGGAAAGGACTTCAGCGTAAACGACCAGTTCCCCAAAGAGATCCTGGAACGACGCAGGGTCCTCTTCCCAATCCGACGCAGCTTCATCCAGAAGGGCTCCCGCGCTGTCATCGCTGTGGACCGGCTCTACGTGGACGGACAGCTTTACCGCGACCCCGGCATCACTCTGTGGCTGTATTAACTTCACACCAGATAAGAATCTGCTACACCCTTTAACTATCCACTCACACTAACTTGCATTAACATCTGTTTAACTTACCAGTATCAAATCGCATCTTAAGTGTGATATGATAGCAGAATTAACACCGTCACTCTCCGTCAACGGTTTGATTGGAATGTTTCCGGGGCTTTTTTTTTTTTCCTTCTCGTTTTTTTTTCTCTTTTCCCCCTCTTGTTTTTATGCTGCTCACCCTTGTCCTTGGTTTCTTTCTTTATTTCTTTCACTGCTTCGATCACCTGCTTCCACACTCATCCACAAACAACATCCTTTACTTCGACATTATACGCACCGCACAATCACGCACAATCATGCGCTCAACGGCAGCACATTTACTTCAGTCAGACAGCGCACACAGTCGTATAGGATACACACACTTAAGCCAAGCATACTCATATTAGTAAATATGCACACACATAGTCAGACTCAGGGAGCATCTCGCCACACATTTTTTCTCTCCCTCCTTCTCTTTATTTATGAACAAGTGATGTATTCTCTCCACCTGTCTAAGCGACACACACAGCGTACACCCCTAGTTATATATCTATGGGCGCACTAAGGTTTGTTACATGGAATGTAAATGGAGCTGGCTCCAGAGAAAAGAGGTTAAAAATATTTAACCAACTCAAAAAACTGCAGGCAGATGTTGTCCTCTTAGAGGTTCGAATGAACTTAAAACACCTGAGTTTCCTAATGTGTTCTCAGCTTGTTATAATTCTAGACAAAGGGGAGTAGCAATTTTAATACATAAAAATATTAATTTCACAGTACTCGATACAGTTATAGATCCAGAGAGCAGATTCTTAATCATTAAACTATCTATACGTGATAAAAAGCTATGTATTGTAAGTGTATATGGTCCAAATGTTGATGACCCCTCATTCTTTCACGGTTTTTTCAGTGCACTCTCTGAACACTTAGATGGCACACTTGTTCTTGGAGGCGACCTCAACCTTGGACTAAATGAAGACATGGATAGGCTCAACACAGCAGGAACTCAGCGCAATTGGCAGTCCACAAATATAATCAAACAGTATATGAGCGACTTTGGTCTTTGCGATGCATGGCGCTCCCTTCACCCCACCAGTAAGGAATATACTTTTTTCTCACATGTTCATCACTCCTACTGTCGTCTGGATTATTTTTGGTCAGCAGCTCACTGCTGAGTGACATTTCAGACACTGAGATTCATCCTATAGCTGTCAGCGATCATGCTCCTGTATCTTTAACACTAATGCACAAGAATAATACTACGCCAAGTAAAAACTGGAGATTTAATACATCACTGCTTAAAGATGAAGACTTTATTGAATATTTTAAAAAAGAGTGGACTTCATATTTAGACTATAATGACACTCCCGGAACATCAGCTTCTGTTCTATGGGAAGCAGGGAAAGCTGTGATGAGAGGTAAAATAATCTCTTTCTCATCACATAAAAAGAAAACAAAAATATTCAGGAATTAGAAAAAACCATCAAATCACTGGAAGAAGCCTACGCGTCCCACCAAGATCAGGAAACATTGAACAAAATACGCAAAACAAAACTAGAATTAAATGAGATAATTGATAAAAAAAACAAAATTCTTAGTACAAAGACTACGCTTACAAAATTATGAACATGGTAACAAATCTGGCCAATTTCTAGCAAACCAGCTAAAAATAAATAAAGAAAAAACAACTATATGTGCTGTTCAAGATTCATCTGGGAACACAGTATATGACCCGAAACAAATAAACAACATTTTCAGGGATTTCTATAAAACGTTGTATTCACCACAAATAAAGCCATCTAAAAAGGAAATTGATCAGTTTTTAGACAACATAACTCTTCCAAAATTATTAGACACCCAAGCAATGGCACTGGATTCGCCACTGACACCAGGTGAACTCCAGGAAGCCCTGATAAGTAGCCCAATAATAAGGCTCCAGGTCCAGACGGCTTTCCTGCAGAGTTCTACAAAGAATTCTGGACGATTCTGGCACCAGTTTTCTACAGAACGTTGTTGGAAATCAAAGAAAAGGGCAGACTTCCATCAAATATGAATTCTGCAAACATTAATCTCCTGCTAAAACCAGGCAAAGACCCTGTATATCCCTCAAGCTATCGTCCAATATCCCTTATGAATGTAGACCTTAAAATAATCTGCAAAGCTCTCTCAAAGAGATTAGAGAAGATAACCCCCCTCTTAATTCATCCTGACCAAACTGGTTTTATAAAAGGTAGGCACTCATCAACAAATACACGTAGATTACTTAATTTGATAGACTACTCATGCAGTAAAAACACTGAAACGACAATATTTTCTTTAGATGCAGAAAAAGCATTTGACAGAGTTAACTGGAAATTTCTATTTGCAACTTTACACAAATTTGGTTTTGGATCCTCTTTCATAAACTGGTTAAAATATTATATAACTCCCCAACAGCTTGTGTCAGAACAAATGACCAAACATCCTCCAGCTTCTGTCTCCTGAGGGGCACCAGGCAGGGATGCCCACTCTCCCCTTCACTGTTTGCAATTTTTATTGAACCCCATGCAAACGTACACCTATCTGGAACAACCCTGACATATTACAAAACAATAATATGATAAACTTTTCAGATTGGAGTGGTAAAGGAATCAAATATTTAGAACATATATTAGAAGGAACAGAATTTATTTCATTTGACAGACTAGTTACACAATATGGGATCAACAAGAAAAGATTTTTAGAATATCAACAAATTAAATCCATAGTAAAAAAGAAATTTAAAAATAATCTTAATTATAACCAATATAGAAATTATCTATTAGATTACATTAGTCTTGATACAGCCTCTGCCACCACATCAGATCAATTGCTCTGGGCTCCTTTGATCAGCAAAATCACCTAGTGGGGGTGGGGGGGTCAGTTTAGTCCCAACTTCGCTGTTGTGATTGGTGTGGGAGTAGGGACAGGCTCAGGGCGTCGGGGGGTTCCCCAGGAGCATCTTCCTTGGAGGGCTCAACCCAGGGTAGCGGTCATGGCCTATTAAGGGCTCTGTTGGCTCTTAGGTGACGGTTACCTCGTGGCTGCGTGCAGCGGGGCTAGGGAAGGGTCTGTGCTGACGGATGTGGGTTACTGACCTGGTAGCCTGGCTGCCCTTGGGTGGGTCCGGGACCGGCGTGAGGTTCTGGGGGCGCTCCGTCTCTGGGCTGGGGCCCTGGCTGGGCCTCGGGGGCTTGGGTCCTGGTTGGTGTGTTGCCGGGGTTGTGGGCGGGTGGGTGTATGGAGGTCTAGTCCTGGGGTGCTTAGTGGGGTCAGCGGGGGAGCTGGCCCCAGGGAGGGGTCACCCACCTCTCAATTTTAAATACACGTAGACATTGAGGGCTAGCAGGAGGGGCTATGCGCTTACCTGCTGCTCTCTGGCAGGTAGCTCCATGCCCTCCTGGGTTTTAAAGGCACCTTAGAACACACATGCATCAACACTACATATGAGTGGGCGGAGGGAGGTTTGGAGTCTTCTCACACCCCCGTTCTCTGTTGCTTGTTGGGGCGGGGGGGCTGGGAGGAGAAGTTGGCCGTCCGACTGGGGTCTGGAATGTGGGGCCTCCCGGCTGCTGCGGAGTCGGGGCGGTCTGCTTCTCCCCACCCCAGGGAAAAGGGTTACACCACCTGGGTCTGGGTGCAGTTTCCCCCTCCAGGGGCAAAGGTACCTAGACCCGGTTCTTAGAGTACGCTTGGGGAGTGTGATTGTGTGTACAGTGTCTCTCTATGTCTGTCTCCATGTTGGGTGAGTGCTGAGTAATTGCATATGAGAGCATGAGGGTGGGAATGGATGTTTGTATCTGTGTGTGCCTGTTTGTCTGTGTCTATATGTCAGGTCGGGTATCAGACGCCACCTCTCTGGGGACATCTCAGGCCCTCCAAGGTATGGAGGCCTATCTCCCCCCACCACTTCCCCTGCCAGTGGCAGACGCCCTCAGACATCGGTGCGTTGGTGGGTCTTTGTGTCCGGGGATGGGCATCCAGGTACCCACCGGCTCACTCCTTGGTGGCTGCTTGTCGGGGCCTGGAGCCTGGGGCTCGCTCGGGCCACTTCGGGGGTGGGGTGCCCTCGGCCTCTCGGCCTGGGGCTCGGTCACTCTGGCACAGCTGGCTGCCGGCGGAGCTCACAGGCAGGTCACTGCAACCCCTCCTGGCTTCTGCTCCGCGGCTGCTGAGTGACCCCTCATCTGGGACTCTCCTCAGCTTTTTCTGGGACAGTGGCGCGGCTGCCCCTCTGTTGGTCTTCCTTGGTCTCTTGTGTTCTGAGGGCCTCTGGATGTCTGGAGTTTTGATCTCCTCCATACCTGCTTCATGCCCTGGAGGACGGGGCTGTGGCCCCCCCACACCCTCTAGCAGATCATTACATGAAGGAACCTTTTAAAAACAAGCGCGTCCATGCTCACAGGTGTACACACGGGTGCTCACACACACAAACTACACCCTTTTTGGCTCCTACCTCAAAGCACACTGTGCGCTGTCGATCTTACGTGCTGCACAATAATGTTTAACATTTAGTATTTACAGTTATATTCCCATAGATCATCGTGATGTTGTTTATTCTATTGCTCTCGTTTTCTTCAGCTTGTTTTCTTTTTTCATTCTCAACAGGTGAAATTAAAAAAGTATCTACTGTTATCTATTGTTAGCTAGTTTATTATGATGGTGTTGTTTTTATTATGTTGCTCTTTATTGTTTGTTTTCTCTTCTGGTTTTTTATCTCCATACGGGTGATCCAGGTGTTTTGTTTGTTTTTTGTTTTTTTTGTTTTCTTTCTTCCCCCCTTTCTCACCGTCTCTTCTCCCCTCAATTTTTTTCTCTCCCTCTCTTTCTTTCATTCTTTCTCCCTGTCCTCTCCCCCAGTCATGTCTGTCCCGTCTTTAAAAAACAAAAATAAAATAAATACACAATTATAATAAAGGTCAATCAAATGGACCAATATGGCAAGGCCATGATGATCCACTTGGCATCTTTCTTGGCCTTCAGACAACAATTCTGATGGCTAAAGATCCAAACGGGACAGGCAAAAAAAAAAAAAAAAAAAAAAAGGAAGTTCTTGAAGTATTCCTTCCACCACCCGACAATGTTCTCAGTCGAACTCAGCAACGCTCTACCTGCACTGTGTGTAGTGCGGGTGGAGCGTTGCTGCTTTCCCCTCCTGAGTCACCTGATGGTTTGCCAGAAGCTCTTTGAGGCAGTTCGAAAGTCTTTTTCCAAGGCCTCTCTAAACTCCTCCACACTCACGTTTTTGCATCAGCCACTGCTCAAGCCGCGTTATGAAGTCCCAGAGGCTAACCAAACCCGATAGGACTCCTTCTTCAGCCTGCTGGCTCCCTTCACCTCTGGTGTCCACCATTTGGTTCGGGGTTTACCACCATTACAGGCACCAACCACCTTGCGACTGCAGCTCAGTGCAGCAGCTTCAGCAATGGACGTGCCATTTCTTCTCCAGCTTACGAGTTATCTGCTTTAGGCTACATGTTTGAGAATTATACCAGGGAGTCAAATACTCCTGATTTGAGGCCTTAGTTTTCACAGGAGCTACAGTATCCAGAGTCATACGTAGTGAGGAAGTAACATTATTAACAAGATGATCGATCTCTGTTGGAGCAGCGTTCAGGTAGCTGCTCTGCTCTGTGTTGGTACAGGGCATTGAAGATGATAACAGTGGGTGGATTATATTCTTAAACTTAGTTACAGCACTTTCAGAAAGACATCTACTGTGATGAAGTCTACTCCCCACTGCTGTGTAATCAATTATTGTAAATGTTATCAGGAAATGATCAGACAAGATGTATGCATTATTGTAGGTTCTACCTTACGATATAAAGTGCCTTGAGGTGACTGTATTTTTTTAATTTGGCACTGTATAAATAAAATAAAACTGAATTGAATTAAATTGAATTGAACTGAATTTAATTGAATTTATTTTTTTTATCGCAATTTAATAGACTAAGCAGGCGATATGAAGCCGCATTGGTGGGATCTCTGGCCTTCTTAGTAAGAAGATAAACGTGGGCATCATACATGCTATCTGGAAAAGAGCCCCGTGCGATGGAGCAGTTCACCATCCTGAGTAAAAGTGGAGCAATAATATATCATGGGCTTTATAAAATTCTATGTTGAACCCATCAGGTCTACATGCTTTACTGCTTGGGAAAGAACAGATAACAGTTTTGATTTCTGTGATGCTAAAATCAGCTTCAAGCACTTGGCTGGCAGATTCTGTAAGGGTTGGAATATATTCAGATAGTTAAGAAAGCTAGAAAGCTCAGAGTCTGTGGCGTTCGATTTAGAAGAGTACAGCTGGCTGAAAAATTCCACAAATCTATCTTTAATCAGGCTAGTAGTTCAAAGTGTCTTTGTTTCAGTTTCAGAATATCGTTTCTGACTTGGGATCCCAAAATATGATTGTGTTCAAGTTTTAGTTTTAGAATAACATTACAGATGTCCTCACTATTAGACTGGCGAAGTACCTCTTCTAATGTTGATAATTCATACTCAATTTGGGACAGACAATTTAATCTCGTCTTTTTCGAGAATGTTTGAAAGGAGATCATTTTGCCATGCATTAACGCTTCCAAAAGAGTCAAGTCACAGACCCCACCGTTCTCATTGTGTTTTAAGAAATCCTGAAATCTCAGTAGAAACATAAGTGGTGAAAGTTTTGTCTGACAGAAGGGTGGAACTGAATTTCCAATTGGAAGTTTGAGGCTGTAAATTAAAATCTATTTTCATATTAAGTTGGGCATGGTCGGAAATCATTATTTGATGACAAGTAGAGCTGATAATACTGGGTAATAATCTACAATCTCAGACAAAGTAATCAATTCTGGTAAAGCTCCCATGTACAGATGAAAAAAAAGGAATATTACCTGTCATTTGGATGCTGAAGCCTCCAAACATCTACTATCTTGTGTAGTTTTACCAGGTTGTTCAGAACTGCCACCGATCTAGTAATAAGGGTTATTTTTGTAGATGATCTGTCCAGAACAAGATCAAAATAGCTGTTGAAATTATATTAGAGTTATGGCATTCATAAATTAGGTCAAATACATTGGAAAACTAGTCAGGGCAGTCATAATTAGGTGCATAAATGTTTAGCAAAACCAGTGGAAAAGAGTTAATGGACCCAGAAACAAGAACAAATCTCCCACCCGGATCAGTCAGACCTAAAAATAAACGGAGTGGTCTTACGTATAAGTATAGCAACACCTCTGGCCTTGGATGTGAAAGTGGACTGGTAGACCTGTGACACCCACATTGCTCTTAACCCTCTGGGGTCGCCGGACGCGCCGGTGCGTCAAAATCACATGACCGATTTAAGACGACACATTTACAAGATGCAGCGAGTTAGAGTCTCCATTTCAACTTGGGTCGAAAGTGTGGACTTCAAACTACATACCAGTTGTGGAATTGTGTCGATGGACTACGTAAAACCAGAGTTATGATAAAAAATACACGCTATGTTTTTTTCTGAACAAAACAGTGGCGTTTACAGCGGGAAGAACGGTAAAAACGGCGTTTTCTACAGACAGCGCTAGCAAAAACGCTCCCTTTGCGAGCGAAAAAAGGAAAAAAAAACACCCCTTCTCTATTGGTGTTAGAGTTTACCATGTCAGCCAATCAAAAAAATGATAAGGCAACATGTGACATTTGGTTGTTTAGGGAGAAGGGGAAGTTTTTAGGAGTGACACCCGCGACGGAAAGCGGGCGAGCGAAAGAAAGAGAGAGAGCGAGTTTTCATATGTGAGACATTAGTGACGTTTAGCGTGTTTGGAGGCTGTAGGTAGTTTGTTGTGTAGTTATTGTCTTGTATTGTGTGTCAGTTATACTGCTGAATTTCATATTTTCTCCAAACAAAAGCCGTCAAAGGCAGATTCCAGTGTAAACGCTGTTCCCACATGGAAAACTGGACTGATGCACCTCCTGCTGTCACACCTGCAGGGTTTAGGCCTGTGCTGTTCTCCTCTGTCTTATACTGAACACAAACTACATTTGTTGGACTGGCACAAATAATTTGTGTGCCTTCTTCTTTGATGCAGCACACCTGATTGTTCTGTAAATAGATTTAAATGGTTATATAAAAAACGCCTGAGGCCTTGGCTGCATTTTTAGGTAAATAGTACCATATAACTTTGTTGTATTTGCATTTCAAGTCATGAAAATGATTCGTTAAACATGTTTGTGGGTTTTACAGTAAAAAAATTATAACTTTTTTCTACTCGGATTTTTGATTTTTTGTCTGAATTTAGATCAACTGTGCTAATATAGTATACCAAAATGAAAAAAATAACTCAAATTTCAGATATTTGAGGTTGTGCTGAAGATAATGATACCAAACAAGGCAAGAAAAACATATTTTAAAGGTGAAATATAGAGGTAAAATCAAAAGTAGTCAAAAACGGCCAATTATACCCTGGACCCCAGAGGGTTAAACATCTCTGTTCATTAGAGTGAATATGAGTTTCCTGTAAGAAAATTATATCAGAAGATAGATGCTTCAAATGTGACATAGCCATCCCACGTTTCTAAGCTCTGCCTATGCCCTCACACAGGACATGTTACTAATCCAGTTACCCTGCATCTAAATAAGGAGTGATATGACATATATACTGACAAAAAATAATAGAAAGGACTGGCATAACTGCAGAAAAAAGCAAAATTAACAACAACAACACTTGACCCATTGAACCCAGAAAAAGAACAAGAACAACTGTGGCCCATCCCAGCATGCATTTAGGGGACTGCCAGGAAGAAGAGTAGAAAAAAAGCAAAAAGAAAGAGAGAAAAAAGCATGCTGAGATCAGCACTGCACCTGCCTCCATTGATCAAAACAGTAGTTAGAACCAGGAGTTGAATGACTGGGTAGAAAAATACCAATATATAAAATAGCTTGTTATAATAATATAGCAGTATCTGTCCAAAATTATGATAATATGTAAATGTTATCAATACTTCACAATAGAAAAAAAGTTTCAAGACCTCGTAGCAACAGCTAAAAGAAACAATACAGCCGCATCACCAGCATGAACAAATTATTTTACCAGGTCATGTTTACAGTGAGTCTGCAAACCGTTCAACTTCAGCTGCAGACTTAAGCTTAGTGATGTTGTTGTGAACTACCCAAAGGAGAGCCGAGTAGCGCAGACTGCACATCGCTCTGGAAGTGCAAAGCTTTTTCCTGACCACACTGAAAGCCATCCGGTGAGCAAGGATCTCTGTGGTGTGGTCTGGGAAGATAGACAGTCTCTCTCCATCACAGTTTAACGGTGCAAGTTGGTGTGCCAGATAAATGCCATACATTTTTCTCATGGTGTACCTTGGCAATGATTGCCCTCGGTCGCTGTTTTGGTCCAAGGGTGCGGTATGCTCTCTCCACTTTTATCAGCTTAATAAAGTTGTCTTGCAGAGATGAGTCCGCTGGCTCGTTGCCCTCAGCACCTTCTTTCACTCCGACAAGCCTGATGTGGTCAAGCTTGTCATGTCGGTGGCCGCCATTAGCTCCTTGCATTTAGGTTCGAGCAGACAAACACAGCAGTCCATTGTAGTAAGCGACTTAATCGATAACATCTAGATGCTGTTCAGATGACCGAATATCTGTCTGGAGCTTAGACAGAGTTGATTCAATTATGTCATGGGGGCTCTCCATTGATATTTTAAGGCTAGCGATAGCAGCTAATATGGCGTCAATGCTCGCAGAGTTTTTGGCTAAGGCGGCTTTCTGGCAATGTGCTATGTCTTTTTTAGGCCTATGTCGTCCAGTCTTTACCATAGTCGATGCAAAGCAGTACTGCTGTAGACTAGTTAAGTAAAGAAGCAGGGTGTAGCGTTAATTGTTAAAAAATAGAAAGAAAAGTGCGGCGCTGTGAAGAGTACACCCCCCACCCCCTGACCACTTAAAAGATTGATTGGCTTCTTCAATTCTAAAACCAAATGGTGGAGAGTCTCAGGTATTTAATTCCTAGTGGGAGTTGTCCCTTAAGAGGATCTTTGACCCACTATTAATCATGTACCTCTCTACATTTGCCAAGGGGTGAAGAAGGACTGGTTTTCATGTGAAACGATTGTGAGATCTTGCCTCAGCCTATCATGTGACTCATTGAGCTCACCTGATACAAGATGTGTGTGGGCGTTAAAAGTCTTAAATGGAGCCTGGGAAGGGATCTAAAACTGCATTATAGCTGGCACACAGTTGGTGTCGTAAGCCACGTTATGTTCAAAGACTGTCGTTCACAGTGGACATAGATGACCTCTTTCAATCTTCTTTTAAACAATCTTCTCAGTCCAAACTGTAAACACTGGCATCCTCAAAAGACTCAACTTTATCCTTTAGATGCAGATGTACAGCCGACTCTTGTCCTGTCGAGGTGGCTCTTCATTGTTACATAGAAAGCACTTAGATAGAAAAAAAGTGCTTGTATAAAGTGCTTTGAGTGCTTGTGTAGAGTAGAAAAGCACTATATAAAACCAGTCCAATTAACAATAGGGGAGGAAGAAGGCTAAAGTAAACTGAGGCTAAATTTAAAGAGACTAGTTTAAAGATAGCAATAGCTGGGAACAAGAGAAATACTGAGTGTATATAAATAAGACTGGACTTAAGCACCAACAATAAAATTACATTTTTCTCCTAGCAATAGTTCCTTGGTCACTGACAATCCACTGCATAACAACCAGTCAGTGGCAGTGGATGAAAGATGGACAGAGGACAAGAAGAGATGGAGGGAGGAGAGCTGTGGGGCTGTTAAGAGTATCACAAATACTGCAATGTTCTGCAGACAGAGCTTATACTAATATTACCATTACATACCTTTACTGATTCTCTTCCCCAAGGAGAGAGAATATGCTCTGGTAAAACAAAGTGAATAGGCACTGAAGGCAGTTTCATCTGCAGGCTTTTCGCAGTGCATTCTAACTTATAAGCGTTATAAAGAAGGGAGCTAAAAGAAACCAGACCTGTCAGTGTGAGAACAGAATGACTTTTAAACAGAGACCTTTAAACATTATAACTATAAGGTCTGTGTTGTCAAAAGTGCAATGTTTGTTCATGATAAGGACAAGGCTTTGTTAGAATTCCACTGACAGTTTACACTTGGATCGAAAAGACTGCATGAAGACCACATTTATAAAGGAGAATGCAATGTTGTTTATTTGTAAACGAAAATACTCAAAGATTTTGAGCAGAAAACTAATGCACAGTGTCTGTGTGGACATAAGAGATGCTGCTAACAATAAGGTGAACCTTGAGAAGTATACGGACAGTGACAGACCTGCCATCACAGGAAATGGGCAGTGTTGGGCTGCAACTTCAACTTCAAAGACTGCCTGTACGTGTGTGAGTGAGGCAATTCCAGGAAGTCCTTTTTTGTTGGCCCGTCAGATCAGATTCAATGAAATCTTCTAAATGTCTCTTGCATGAATTTGTACACGTTTTGGCTAAACTCAGTGCGAAAGCTTTGGCATCTGTGAAACGTCTGTTTCATTGTTACAGACATCAGCCTTTTCAAAAAGCTCAAGCAGCTGGTGAGTCGTGAAACAATTTACAGTAACATGGTGACCAGTGTTGGGCAAGTTACTTAAAAATAGTAAGTAATCCTGTTACTTTACTTAGTTTCAAAAGTAATTAGTTACTTTATTACTTAGTTACATGATACACAACCTGAATATGTAATAAAACAATAGACCTTTCAGCCCAATTCTATTTTTTCTGTAAAATCCATCATATAAAATTGAATCAAATTGGAAAAGTCTCTTTTTAAAACTTCATGCAGATTGCATTACGCAAAAATGTTATTATATGCAACAGTCTTTTGACATTTAAACCTCTTTTAATAAAATAAAATAAAATAATGTTTTTTATTTACACTCTTTCAAATAGATGCACGTAAAACACAGCAAAAAATAAATCAAAGATTCAGCATCATTAAGTCCTGCCGCTCTTAAATCTATTGTCACTTGTTTAGCAGGAGTGGGGCGGGTGGAGGTTTGCCCACAGCGGTCATGTCAGTGGGAGGATCCGGGGGTTTCTCTGTGAATGTCACATTCCCGTGGCAGCGTGCTCGCTGCTTGCTCAGATATGAAGTTTAATTTTTCGCTGTAAAAAGAAGTTTTCTTCCCACGCAGAGTGTATAGCGGACGCTAATGTATTTGTCACTTTTTAAAGAATCAAACTCAGAGTAATGTGAGTACTTCCAAGCTTTAAACGCTGCATGGTCGTACTCTCTCCTGGAATACCATATTATCCATTGTTGATCTGCAAACGTCTGTTGCTGCCACGGACGTCGCACGCTCGTATGTCAGACACTGATGGGCGCTGCTCTTGTGGCAACCTGGAGTGGGTGTTTACTGGCGTTTCCTTTTTGTTTTTAACTTTGTTTTAACTCTGTTCTTAACCGTAGTCTTAACTTTTTAGTGAACGAATTGTTTCCCTGATTCGTTTCTTATGAGGTTTTTGCTGAGATGGAGATCTTTTACACCTTATTTTTATAGTTGTTGCCGATATTCACCTAGAGTCATTCACTCTCACTGACAATTACTTACACACGTGAGGAACTACTTGGATTACGGTGGTCCTGTTTGTCTATGTACGATTCTTCTAATGCTCGGACAGATGTAATTCTTGGTGAGGATTTATTTGCCCGGTCAATGACTAATTTTGGAAAGCCCCGCGGCTTGAGAAAACACGGAAGGAAAGGCTGCGTGCATCAGCGTATTTCAGTTTCAAGTTTTCTTGTCATGTACAGATAAACAGTGTAGCCACATTTATCCATAATGAAATTCTTTGGCTCGTGCTCCTCAGCTTTACATGAGCATATAGAGAGTGTGCAGTTATATTGAGAAGAAAATAACAGAAAATAGCAGTGGTAGTAATAAAATAATAATAATAATAACAACAATAAAAAGGAGAGGAAAAAATATTAGAGAATTTAGTTGGTATTTACATTTAAGACAAGTTGGTATTTACAAGTTTGTGCAAGAGTATCTGCAGGTTGTACAAAGTTGTGCAATGAGCATTTAAGTAGCATTTGTTGAAGTGACAGTGTGCAGAGTCCTGTAATTGTAGTGGTGTGTAGTGGTGTGTATGGAATGTCAGCAGTTCAAAAGTCTGATGGCTTGTGGGTAAAAACTGTCCCTGTGTCTGGTAGTGCAGGTCTGGATGCTCCTGAACCGCCTGCCAGACGGCAGGAGTGTGAAAAGTCTGTGGCTGGGATCAGAGAGGATCCGCTGTGTCTTCCTCATGCAGCGCTGTCTGTAGAGATCCTGCATGGCTGCCATGCAGGATGCATGGTGATGCGCTGCGCTGATCTCACCACCCTCTGCAGAGCTTTGCGGTCCAGAGCGTTACAGCTGCCGTACCTAGTGGTGATGCAGCCAGTCAGAATACTTTCAATGGTTCATTGATAGAAGTTTGTAAGTATTCTGGGGTTCATGCCGAATCTTCTCAGGCACTGCAGGAAGAAGAGCCGCTGTCTTGCTGCTTTTGTCATGACACCAACATGGTGTGACCAGCTCAGATCCTCGCTGATGTTGATGCCCAGGAATCTGACTCTCTCCACCTCTGCTCCTTCGATGTGGATGGGGGTGTGGCCTCCTCTCTGCAGTCTCCTGTAATCCACGATGAGCTCCTTGGTTTTTCTGACGTTAAGCAGCAGGTTGTTGTCGCGGCACAGTGATGTCAACCAGGGCTGGTGTAATAATTTTACTGTGCGGGAGCGGTTGTGTCTTCCCGACATCGAGCTCCTTTCAGTATCTTTCAGGCCATTTTACCTACCGAGGGAATTCCCTCAAATTTTTGTCACTGTTGTTCACATTCATCCTAAAGCAGACGTTAAAGTTGCTGCCGACGCCACAATCTGCAAACTCTCTCCAGATGCTCCTAATTTTATTCTTGGTGATTTTAACAATTGTAATCTTAAGAAATCACTGAACAATTTCTTATAATATGTCACTTGTCCTTCAAGGCATAATAAAACGCTGGATTTGTGTTATGGACCAATTAAGGGGGCATATAAGTCTGTGGCTGGACCTGCGCTAGGTTCTTCAGATCACAATGTTGTTCACCTCCTCCCTGCTTACAGATCTGTGATTAGGAGGGAGAAGGCCTGTGTGAAGCAGACTAATGTCTGGACGGACAGTTGTGTTGCCTTTCAGGGGTGTTTTGATTGCACTGACTGATCCTTCTTTCAAGAGAGCACTTCTGATTTGGATGAACTCACTGATGTGGTGTGTAGCTACATCTCTTTTTGCAAAGACTCTGTGATTCCAGACAGAGAATTTAACAATAACAAACTGTGGCTGTCTATAGATATTAAGGATCTGATTCTTAAAGGGAAAATTGCTTTTAACAAGGGAGACGTTCCCACTGTGAGACTATTGAGGAAGGAGGTGAGGGCTGCAATAAAGATCGCCAAGATGAGGTATAGAAATAAGATTGAGGCTGAACTCAGCAGTAACAACTTCAAAAGAGCTTGGCTGGTGTGAAAACAATGACAGGGCTACAGACTTAAGGTAAAAGTAGCATTACCTTAGAGGGGTTTACCTCTGACAAACATCTGGCAGACAGTCTTAACAGTTTTTACCTGCGTTTTGAGAATCTCGACTGTTCTAGGCAGACCAGCACACTGAGGGAAAAGACTATCACTCCCCATTTATTTTGTATTAATGAGAGGGGGGTAGCTAATCTCTTTAGACACACTAAAAGCAAGAGTCCTGGACCTGACAATGTCTGTGGACAGGTACTGAGAACTTGTGCTGATCAGCTGAGTGGGATTTTTCATCACATTTTCCTACTTTCTTTAGAGCTACAGACGGTACCTAAGATTTGGAAACATGCTGTCATTGTTCCTGTTGCTAAGGGCAGTTCTCCTAAGGCACTGAATGATGTTAGGCCTGTAGCTCTGACTTCTTTAGTGATGAAGTCATTTGAGAAGATAATTAAAAAGGAGATTTTAATGCAGGTTGAACACCATCTTGACCCCTTCCAATTCGCCTATAGAGCAGGAAGAGGTGTGAAGGATGCTGTTGTCTCACTTCTGCATCTCTTGTATAAGCATCTTGAGGCCCCCCACACCCATGCAAGATTATTATTTGCTGACTTTTCATCGGCATTCAATACAATTCAACCCTTCTTACTTGCTGACAGGCTTTACAATCATTTTAAGCTTGACACTAGTCTGGTCGGCTGGGTGACAGACTTTCTGACTAATAGGTCACAATGCGTGAGGGTGAGTCATGTATTTTCTGATGTGCTCTCCTCCTCTACTGGATCACGACACAGTGATCGTCAGTCACTGACTGACTCGTCCCCCAGATGATTTTGTGGATTAGTGTGATGAGTCCTTCCTTTCACTGAATGTTTCAAAAACTAAAAACATGATTATTGATTTTAGGAAGTCATGTTATAGCTCATCACCTACTATCATTCAAACTGCTGAAATCGGGATTGCTGAGAGTTACAAATATCTAGCTGTGGTACTCGACCATAAACTGTGTTTTGAATCTCATGCTGATGCCACTACTAAAAAAGTTCAACCAAGACTGTTCTTTTTAAGGAAAATGAGATCTTTTAATGTCTCATCTGAGATGTTGTCTTTGTTTTATAGAAGTTTTATCGAATCTGTGATGTCTTTTTGTATCGCTGCCTGGTTTGGTAACCTGACAGTGAAGAATAAGAATCGGTTGGGTCTTTTGAAAAAACTGCTAGCAAAATTTCAGGGAGCTGGCAAGATGGACTTTTGGCCATTTACAATAAAAATGTGCTTAGAAAGGCTCATTCTATTGTTAATTGTTCGAACCATCCACTTCACAGTGAGTTTGAGTTGTTGCCTTCCGGCCGCCATTTTAGAGTACCTGTGAGGAAGACCAAAAGACTCCAGGTTTCTTTTATCCCTACTGCATCCTGTCTCCTAAATGGCATATAACCGTTCTGGGATTTTCTATTACTATTATTGTCATTTTATATTATTGTTTTGCTTACTTTTATCCTGTTGCTAAACTGATTTCCCTTTTGGGACAATAAAGAATTTGAATTGAATTGAATTGAATGTCATGTGACACTCCCACAAACAGTTTAGTAACACAGCAACTCAGTGTGCTTACTGGAAAGTAACAGTATCTAATTACTTTTTTTTGCAATAGTAATCCCTTACTTTACTCATTACTTGAAAAAACTAATCAGATTACGCGTTATTGCCCATCTCTGATGGTGAAATACTGTGCAAATATACACCAGTACAAATGCACACCCACACACAGAAAGTGCATAGCAGATGTATTTGAGATGGATATCCGGAACCTTATTTTTTCCTCTATCACACTGCCTCAGCTCGCAGTGCCAGAAGTCAATAAAGCTCAAAAGAACAGGCACTTTGGCCCAGCCTCTGTGTCCAAGTCCACAAAAGTTCCTCTTCAGAAGAAAAATAGACAACACTGGTTCCTGTCATACATCACAAGGGGCATTTAGGGGAATTGCAGAGTGTTTCCTCAAGCCTTAATTAAAATGCACAGCCCCTTCCTGTGCTCCTGTATTTAACCTTGACTTGCTCACTTCTCACTTGGCTTGATAAAAAGAATATCAGGGTGCTTAAACATGCAGGGAAGTACACGCACAGACGCAGACAATGTATGTATGCTGGGACCATCCAAGCCATTCCTTACAGTGGCCATAAGTTCATTAGCATCCCTTACATCTGCCTCTAATACTCTCAGTGCTTAAGAACATTCACCAGCACACAAACATACACGCACGTGTGTGTGTGTGTGTCTGTGCATGAAGCTGATCTGTTGTAGAAGCTGGCATCCTGCTGCCTGCTGGTGACACTCTGGGTGTTTATGTGTGAGACGGGGGGTAAGCAGAGAGTTATCTGTTGCACAAGCAAAATTTATAACACAATGACACAAAGCAATAACATGATTGCAACATAACTCAAAATACTGATTACAATCAAATATGCAATTCATTAAAAATGACTGGGCTCTCCGACGATTTATGGTTAGATTTATGTTTTCAAAGGTCATCCTTAGAAAGACAAAGAAAGAAAGAAAGAAAGAAAGAAAGAAAGAAAGAAAGAAAGAAAGAAAGACCTTTAACAAACGCATTTATTCAAATCACAATTCAATAATACAAACACAAAGTCAAAGGAAACATCACAAAAACACCACCCAAAAACCACACACACTTCGATGAACGTGTAGTTATCAAAACAAATACACTGAATAATAATATTACTCTAAAAATGCAAAACAAGTGCAACATCCTTCCTCCATGAACATAAAAATTTCGAATACACCACAAATCTGTAAACATCTGTAGATTACAAGTAACTCTATAAAAAACATGCTCCACTTTCAATCTCGATGCGACTAACCCCTTAAAACTAAGTGCTGCATCATTCCAACCCTGTCGAACCATTTTATTCTTCCTTGTTTTCCAAATTGCTAACTCAGCCATTCCAAGAAGGAAATTAATTAAGACATGAGTCTTCTTTTTCAAAGCTCTGTACTTAAGACTAAAAACAAAAACAGCCATAGAAAAACGCTCACCCAGGGCTTCTACCCATTCCTGCAATAAACTAAACAGGCTTTTTAACCTCACACAGGACAAAAACAAGCGTTCCAGCGAATCCTGTTGTTCACAAAAAAAAAAAAAAAACACCCCTTGTAGTCGGGTCAAAGTGAACTCTGTGTCTGTTCATAGCTATCAATCCATGTATAATCCTACACTGGAGGTCACCAACCTGTTTCTCAACAGGTGGCTTATACAGGACCCTCCATCTGCCCTTCGGGGCAAGGTCTGAATCAAAATTCTGTGTCCACCTCGACTCCCTGACCCCTGCTAGAGAGCACAAGTTCAGCACCTGGACACAACTTTGATACAAGTGCTTCTTCCCACATGAACTGAGAATACCCAACATGGCTGTTCTCAGTTCAGCAGTCCGTTCTCCTCATGCCAGCCATCAAAAGCTGACGCAGCTGAAAGTACTGGAAATACATGCTCATATCCATTATGCCACTGGTCCTTGAACTTGGTCCTTATTGTAGGTAATGACAGCAAACAATCCCATACAAAAAAGTCATTGTGAAACAATGGTTCCTCAAAAAGCCACAGGCCAGGTCTAGGTCAGGATCACAGAAAATCATCAGCGTTTTCCAAGCATCCAACACTGAATGATAAAAAGGTGGTAAACCCATCATATCAAGCTCTGCTGTTTTAAGCAAAAACAGATGCTTATCCAGTCCAGGATATCCAGCTTTCTGGAGAAGCAGCCGAGCCAAGAGAAGCCATCAGTAGCTACGTCCATAAAGCATCTTAAGAGCGATTTGTAACCTGAAGGCAGTGGTCATGATAGCCATTATATCCACAAGTCCTTGACCTCCCTCTGACATGGGAAGAAAGAGAACAGATGCCTTAATGAAACTAGATTCAGTGATCCGAATCGTTGGTATTCTCTGGTCTTCACGTGGTTTCACAAGTCTCAACAGACAACATAAATGCCACTATACAAAGTGGAGCAATAAGCACAGCGTGTTGGCTGTCCAGAGTTCTGGACACTCAGTTGCCCAGAGTGTGTACAGAGTGTAATTTATTTTCTCAGCATTTCTCAAATGTTTTTAAATACAGCTTCATCTTTGAACTAAAACTCAGCTTGAAACCATGGCTTTCACTCGAACACCCGAAACAACCTCCAAAGAAAGGAAGACAAGCGCTCATCAGCCCCGATGGCCTAATGGATAAGGCACTGGCCTCCTAAGCCAGGGATTGCGGATTTGAGTCCCATTTGGGGTGCTGTCCAGCAGAGTGGTGCAGCGGAAGCATGCTGGGCGCATAACCCAGAGGTCGATAGATCGAAACCATCCTCTGCTATGTTTTTTGGAGGGCCAGATTCTCTGAACTGTGTCCAATAACAGATGACAGTCAGGACCTGCTCCCCAAAAACATAGACAATGAACACTGCAATACAAGCGCCGAGTGAGTCAGTCGAATACTATAACGGCCCCCGATCACCGAGGGCAACTCCCTATCTGTACATAGCCTAGCACAGAGGTCTCCAACTCCAGTCCTGGAGAGCTACTTTTCTTTAGCTTTTAGATGCATCCTTGCTGGGACACAGCTGAATCAAATGAATGGCAGGTTATCAGGCCTTTGCCAAACTTGATGCCATGCTGAAAAGGTAATTCAAGCATGTGATTCAGCTGTGTTTGAGCACGTCACATGTGCTCCTTCTACTCCCCCTCTTTTAATGGAACTAGATTCAGTGATTCAAATTGTTGGTACTCTCTGGTATTTTTTTTATTTTTTTGAACATCTGTCTATATATTTCTCATAACAAACATAATATATATATATTTTGAGCTCTATTTTGGTTTCCTGTGTTTTATTCACACACTCAGGCTCCATAGTCGAAACTACTTCTGATTGCTCATATTCTATGAAGCTGCAGTCAGGCGCCCTGGTCCTTTACCGCATTACAAGTGATGACCTCCGGTGTGTCTAACACAAAAGCTGATAACGAAATTCTTGATTACTTGCGTACTTATGGTAATCTTAACCGTCATTTTTACGTAAATGATCCTGTGAGTACTTTCTTTATAAACCTGATCGCTGAGTTTGTAGATACCACTGCTTTCACAATTCTAGAGCCGTTTCTGCCATACACTTACTGTTCTAAAACTGTTGCCGACCTTGTGTTCCGCGTCACAGCTTTGGCCTGTAAGTACGCCGCCACAGAGGACAGCAGCGGTCCCCCTCCCAACTACCTCAAGGAGCTCAAACTAATTGCTGATCGCAGCGGGCACCGATTTCAGGATGTCTTGAAGACAGTCATGAGGCAGATTGGTCAACATTTGCATGAAGCAGGAGCAGGTGATGATGGAAAAAGTGAACATGAATGTGGTGAGGAAAATGGAGTAAATGAGGACAATGGAGTAGAGGAAGAAGAAAGGGAACTGGAGCAGCAGCAATTGTCTTCACCTCCTTCCAGACCGGTTTCCACTGACCAGCACGGGGCATGACCCCGTCAAAGCCAGATTGGACCAACTCCAAGAGTATCACTCACAGCACATGATCTCAATCCACCACAAATACAAAGGGTTGTTGTTGAGCATGTGGTCCGAAACCCAGCCACAACTTCACTACGTCTCCGTGCTTTTTGAGGAAGGATTCCTAAGCCAAGTAGTGAAGCAGATTTTGAATCATGGTGTTCCCAAATTGATCTACTGCTTGCCGACCCCAGTTTGTCAGCTCTACACGTCACCAGACGTATTATAGAGAGCCTATTGTCACCTGCTGCTGATTTGGTTAAAGGTCCAAGTCCCAACACATTGCGTTCAGTCATACTACGTGTACTTGACTCAGCTTTTGGAACAGTGCTAGATGGTGAAGAATTGTATGCTCAATACTTAAATATTCTTCAAAATCCAGGTGAACGACCATCTGCTTATCTCCAAAGACTGCAGCTAACCCTCAGCACTGTTGTAAAGCAAGGAGGACTTGCAGCTGCTGACATGGACAAACATCTGCTGAAGCAGTTTTGTCGTGGGTGTTGGGATAACACTATAATAACCAAATTACAATTAGAACAGACAAAGCATAACCCACCACCTTTTTCTTACTTATTGTTGTCGTTACGGACAGAAGAAGACAGACAAATTGCTAAGGAGTCACGTATGAAAAAATACATTGGTTCATCAAAACAAAAAGCCAACATCCAATCCCAAAGCACTTGTTCTTGTCGGCACTCTACAGCCAATGAAGAGCTAAAAGAAATGAAAAAACAACTCCAAACCCTCCAACAGCAAATTTCCAAACTTTTGTCCTGAAGAAGTCCAACCGAGTCAAAGTTTAAGCCACGACAAAACAAGCCCAGTCATTCTTCACCTCAGTCAAATACCAAACCCAAGCCATGGTACTGTTTTAACTGTGGAGAAGATGGCCACCGTTCTTCCACCTGCAACAACAGAGCAAACCCCAGTCTTGTTGAACAGAAAAAGAAACAATTAAGGAAAAAACAGCAAGAATGGGATGCTAAAAATACTTCATTTTTAAACTAGAAACAGCTTCTGTGGTGGGACACACAGGAGCTGCGTGGACTAACAGTCCCAGAAACCACAATAAATTTCCATTGCTGCCGAAAGGGCTTGTGGGGACCAAAAGCACAGGACAAATTCAAATCAAGGGCAACCATTTCAACTGTCTTCTTGATTATGGCTCTCAGGTTACTACCATTCCTTATTCCTTCTATAATACTTATCTTTCAGACCATCCAATCAAACCACTAAATGATCTGTTGGAAGTAGAAGGAGCAAATGGACAAGCCGTACGTTACCTGGGATACATTGAGATTAACATGACGTTCCCAGCTGATTTTCTTGGTTCATCCATTAATGTTGATACACTTGCTCTTGTCGTGCCTGACGTCCAGCAATCACACCCAATGATACTTGTCAGTACCAACACTCTTGACGTTGCTTACAGTAAACACTGTGATACCCACTCTGAGCAGTCATTCCTGCCAACTGGTTCCGGTTACATTGCAGTTTATAAAATCCTCCAGTGACGCCATGTCCAGAATTCGAATGACCAGTATGCTCCTGTAATCTTGAAGTCAGACCAACCACATACCATTACTGCCGGCCAAACCACTGTCCTTGAGGGATGCCTGGTCACAAGGCTATTCCAAGGTGAGAAAGCAGTTATTCTGGAACACCCCACCTCCAGCTCTATGCCTGGTGGACTCATGGTAAAAAACCTGCCTTGTGGACTTACCTCAACGTCGGCCATGTTTTCTGCCTGTTGTAGTGAGTAATGAGTCTGACCGTGAAATCCACATTCCTGCAGAATATGTTGCAGAAATCAGCGCCTTCCAGGAAGTCATTTCCAAAGAGCAACACATCCAGTATTCAGAACAGTCTACAGAGTCATTACCTCCATCTCAACCACAATACAACTTTGGAGATTCTCCTTTAACTCCAGACTGGAAAGAACGCACTGTTCAAAAGCTCAACAGTATTCCTGAAGTATTTGCCAAACACGATCTGGATTTCGGCAGGACCGACAAAGTTAAACACCAAATCAAATTGTCCGATCCAACCCCTTTCAAGCAAAGACCACGACCAATTCATCCTCAAGATCTTGATGCTGTAAGGAAACACCTGCAAGAACTTCTTGACTCCGGAGTTATCAGAGAATCCGACTCACCATTTGCCTCTCCAATTGTGGTTGCGCGTAAAAAGAACGGCAGTGTACGTCTTTGTATTGACTACCGCAAACTCAATCTGCAAACAATCAAAGATGCTTATGCTCTGCCTAAACTGGAAGACACCTTCTCAGCACTTGCAGGATCAAAGTGGTTCATGGTGCTAGACCTCAAGTCGGGTTACTACCAAATTGAAATGGAGGAGAAAGATAAAGCAAAGACTGCCTTTGTCTGCCCATTAGGATTCTGGGAGTTTAATCGGATGCCACAGGGGATTACCAATGCACCAAGCACATTCCAACGGCTGATGGAAAAATGCATGGGAGAATTAAATCTAAAAGAAGTCCTGGTTTTCATTGACGATCTCATTGTTTTTGCGCCAACTCTTGAGGAACATGAAACTAGCCTGATGAAAGTTCTCACCAGACTTAAAGATTTTGGCTTGAAGCTTTCACTTGAGAAATGCATGTTATTCCAGACATCTGTGAAATATCTGGGCCATGTAGTGTCCCAGGCTGGTGTTGAAACTGATCCGGACAAGATTTCTACACTCACTTCTTGGCCAGTGCCGAAAAACTTGAAGGAATTAAGATCTTTCCTTGGTTTTGCTGGGTACTACAGACATTTTGTCCAGGGATATTCAGCCATTGTCAAGCCGTTGCATGATCTCACTGTTGGTTATCCACCTTCCCAGAAGAAACTGAGACCAACGGTAAAGCCAGAAAATTACCTCAACCCCAAAGAGCCATTTGGAGGACGATGGACGCAAATGTGTCAGCAAGCTTTTGAGTCCATAATTGACAAACTTACTTCTGCCCCAGTTCTGGCATTTGCTGATCCCAGAAAACCATACACACTCCACACTGATGCCAGTGCCACAGGTCTTGGTGCGGTGCTGTATCAAGAGCAGGATGGAAAAAATAGAGTTGTAGCATATGCCAGCAGAGGTGAGTCAAAGTATCCCGCCCACAAATTGGAGTTTCTTGCTTTGAAATGGGCGGTGACTGAAAAATTCCACGACTATCTTTATGGTGCTCAGTTTACAGTTGTGACAGACAGCAACCCATTAACATACCTCTTATCATCAGCAAAACTTGACGCTACCGGTTACAGATGGCTTTCAGCTTTGTCCACTTTCACCTTCAAATTAATCTACAGAGCTGGAAAGCAGAACTCTGATGCTGATGGTTTGTCTCGCCGACCTCATGGTGAACTGTCTGATGATCCTCTGTCTCAGAAAGAACGTGAGTGAATCTGGAGATTTGCACGGCAACATCTGAATGAACCAGATTATGTCTCTATTGACCAGCATACCATCAAAGCAGTTTGTGACCGTCATCTGGTGTACAGTCTAAGCACTGATCCTGATCTTGCTCTGGTGTTATCCATGTCTGTCAATGTCAACAGTCTGCCTGACAGTTTCACAGACGACATCCGGTTTGCCTCCATGGTACTCCCCCAAATCTCAACAGCTGACCTTGCAGCCAAACAACGCCTTGACCCTGCTATTCGGCATGTCATAGCTCAGGTTGAGCAAGGAGAGTCACCACCGCCATTGCTGAGGGAAGAACTTCCCGATCTACCTCTATTACTGCGAGAAGTAAATAAACTGGAGCTCCATAACACCCTTCTCGTCAGGAAGAGACAAGTGGGAAGCGACTTCACATACCAGCTAGTGCTACCCGAGGAATATTGACCAGTTGTACTACACCAACTTCATGATCAAATGGGTCACATGGGAATTGACAGAACGCTGGACTTTGTCCGTTCCCGGTTTTATTGGCCTAAGATGACTAGTGATGTGGTTAATAGAATAAGACACTGTGAAAGATGCGTGAGACGCAAATCTCCGTCTGAACGAGCCGCACCTCGGGTCAATATCAAAACCTCTCATCCCATGGAACTGGTGTGTATGGATTTTCTCTCTGTGGAACCAGATCGTGGAGTCAAAGACATACTCGTCATAACTGACCATTTCACAAAATATGCCATTGCTGTACCAACACCAAACCAGAAAGCCAGGACTGTTGCCAAATGTTTATGGGACAACTTTCTTGTGCATTATGGTATCCCAGAACGCTTGCACAGTGACCAAGGCCCTGACTTTGAATCCAGAATCATCCGAGAGCTTTGTGAAATGGCTGGGATCCACAAAATAAGGACCACTCCATACCATCCAAGAAGCAATCCTGTTGAACGGTTTAACCGAACATTACTGGATATGCTAGGAACACTGACAGCTCAACAGAAATCTCATTGGAAAGATTTCGTAAAACCCCTGGTGCATGCATACAATTGCACAAGAAATGATGTTACAGGTTTCTCACCATATGAGCTTATGTTTGGCTGCCAACCTCGCTTACCAGTGGACTTGGCCTTTGGACTACCCCTTACCAAAGAAGGATCAACATCCCACACACAATATGTGGAAAAACTAAAGTCCCACCTGGAAGAAAGTTACAAGCTGGCCATCAAAAGCTCAGAAAAGGTGATGAAAAGTAACAAAAACAGATTTGATAAAAATGTCACTGCGTCACAGCTGAATGTTGGAGACAGAGTTCTTGTGAGGAACATGCGGGTAAGAGGCAAACACAAGCTTGCAGATAAATGGGAGTCATCTGTGTACATTGTAGTGAAGAAAGCCGGCACTCTTCCTGTGTATACAGTTCGACCCGAAGGCCAAGACAAGCCCTTGGGAACTTTACATCGAGACATGGGTATTTACCACCTTCTGAAAAGGAAATGTTTACTAAGCAGAAGAGAAAAATGCCTGTCTTACCTGTGTCTCCTGTACGTGCTGATGCTGATGATGACAATGACGAAGAGGAACTCATCTCATACCTACCTGTTCCTTTCTCTGCTGAACCTGTCACCTTCACAACAACCATTGACTTACCCAATACTCCGCAACCTGTGCCAGTTATCAACCAGTCAGATGTCCCTGTAGTATTGGCTACAGAGGAAGAGAACGCTATTCTCTCAGAGGAACCTATACCTGTACCTGTTAAAGAGGAACAAGTTATTGATAATGAAACTTTGGAAGCTGGCTTTGAGCCAGTTGATCTTGCAGAAACGTCTCACGATGAAGAAAGTCTGTCTTCTGATCCAGAAGCATCCAGAAATAACTTGTCACAACACCCAACTACTGAATCAGAGCCTCTGAGTCCTGAGGCAGAACCACCCTTGAGGCACTCAACCCGCAACAGGAATCCTCCTGATCGGCTGCAGTACATCAAGCCTGGTAAGCCTCTGTTAAAGAGTGTTCAGACCTTTCTGCATGGGTTAAGTTCTGTCTTCTCCTTCGCTCTTCAAGACGATGAAGAAGAGGAGATGATGCCTTCACATCTCAGCCAACCAGTCATTTGCTGCCAGCCTAGTCCATGTACGAGGACGTCCATGAGATTAGGGGGGGAGAGTGTAACCACGGTAACGTCTGACCCCACTTCCGCCAATCCCTTTATTGTGGCGGGAATAAACCCTGTATAAGTTCCGGGTCAATCAGCTGCATGTTCCCTGCTCCTCTGGCTGCTGTTGTCCCTGTGGTTGGCGTACTTGTCAGATATCGACAGATTATACACTACATACCAGTTGACAGCATGCAATAACCCGGCCAATTCATTCATCTTTACACCACCTCGCAATCGACTCAACGGTGAGTGTCAATGGAAAATTGTACTTAGTAGTCAGTATAAGCTTTTAGTGATATAAGTTTACATGTCATAGAATACTGCATGATGACCTTTTCCTTGCTTAGAACTGATTGTTCTTTATAAAACGTGTTCTGATATTTTTATCTGAATCTTCCCACAGCGATAGTAAGAAGTTGAACAAGCAGTTCTGACCTCGCACACACACACACACACACACACACACACAATCACATATGCACATGCTCACGTATCAACATTCCACTGAACAAATGTTTTCGTTTTTCTTGTGTATAAATAAAGACAAGTGCAAGAACAGAGCGCGCACTTCACAGGGCCCCCCACTCTGATGTGAGCGCTCTGTGACCGCCCTTGCAAGTAAAATCTGCAGCGTGTGTGTCTCCACTCTCTGACTCTCAGCTGAAGAAGTGTCTTTTAGAATAAATCTCTTGACATTTATTTTGGTCCTTCGTAGCTGGGGCAGAAACATCATAACTGTTATCTGTGACTCTGTTCCAGGATCCAGCACTGATTCCTGACGCCGTGGGAAGCCAGCACCGAAGTCTGTCGACAGCCCTCTTAGACGAGGACGAAAGCCCCGGGACGTAAATTCGGGTCCGGGCCGGTGTTTATAGTCTGGTCCACGGCGGTGGGATTCAGTCTGACGATCCGAACCACCAGTGAGACGTCTGAGGGTGAGAAACACTATTTTGGTATATAAAACCGCCGCAAAGGTTTAAAGAAACGCGTAAAATAGGTTAGGTTCGCCGAAAGGAACCGAATTAAACTTAGGTTTTAGAAGTAGCCGCAATTACTTCGTGACAAATAAAATAGGTTAGGTTCGCCGAAAGGAACCGAATTTGACTTAGGTTTTAGAGATAGCCGTAATTACTTCGTGACAAATTGTAAAAGCGCGCAAATGTCTATGTGTGTATGTGTCTGGAAGTAAGTTAATTTTACAGCACAATACGCTGCTGAACTACTTCCATTTTTGTTTTCTTTGCTGAGGCTCACGTACTGGTGACAAAGGAGAAAGGTTGAGTTTCATCTCATAAAACTGATACCGCTTCACTTTTAGAGTGAAGTCGAAGGGCGTATCAGTAAATCACTCTGAAGTCAAGCGTGCCAGTGACGACCCAGCAAAATCTTTGAAAATGGAGAATAAACAAGCAAAATTAACACCTGATGAGGAATGGTTAGAAAAACAACAAACTGGAGCAGGTAGAATAAGTGCAAATAGGTGGAGAAATCCACGAAAAGCTAAAAACCACAGCTGGGAAGGGAAATGTAATCCCTCAGCTGTTACCCAGCTGAAAGCAACAAGAAACAAGAAATTGCATTAACAAAAGACCCGAAGACAAAATTAAAACGTAAGGAAGAGTACAGACTTTTCCAAGCATGGGAAAACGAAACTGAAGAGAGGACTGAAAACAAAAAAAAAGAAAAAAGACAGTGACTCAGAACAGGATAGCAGCTCAGGTGAACAGAGCAGTTCAGACTAGGAAGAACATAATAATCCCTCACCAAGTGAAAATTAGAGATCAAAGTAGTTTAAAGTAGTTTAAAAAGGATTGGAAACAGACTAGACTGAATAAATATAAATACAAGTAAAATAAACAACAGGCTAAATTACATTAGAACTTATCTGTAATGTATTCAAACTGATAATAGCAAGGATAACAACCTGTAAACTCGTATTAATAATGAAACATAGTTGAGATGAGGACCATGCCCAGAATGAATAGAATGAATGACAGCAGATAATTCACACAAACACATATTAAATGAAATAGAAAGATGCATAAGGTATATGAAGGTTGTGTCATTGTTCAGCCAAGGACAGTGTGTGAAAAGGAAAATGTCTCGAGCTTGGGAAAGGGTGAAACTGCAGATCACCCGCAGCCCTTGGTGGATACAAAATAAAATACAAATAAAATACTGTAATATACTATTGCTGTTATATATAAAAATAATAGCATTAATAATGAAATAATATTAATATGAAGAGGCACCTTAGTCAGTTATAATGTGAGGTGGATAATTGTTAAAAGTAGTCTGTATCAAGCTTAAGGTTGCTCAAATTCAGTACAATGACATATGAGATGAAGAAAATAAAGAAAATATCTAAACTGATTAAGTGCATAGAGGCACTTGACCTGCTTGAAAACCTGTCATCCTAGATGAGACATTATTGAGATATAGAGCACACCTATACCAACAACTAATAAGCTAAACCCTGTACACAACTATGGAACGCCAGGACTGCCATAATGAATTAATTAAATACACCATTAAACAATTAATTAAATGTGGCAATAATTAATTAAAATCGGAAGTAATTAATTACATAAATATTTACAACACATGTAATTTATTAATTATTGACACATTTAATTAATTAATAAGACATTTAAATAATTATTGACAGTTTTAATTAATTATTCAATGATTTATTTATTTAATTCATTTTGGCACTTTTGTCCCTTTCATCTCTCTCCATGAAATAATTTTATCTGTCAGCCTCACCCATCAAACTAAGTGGCGGGGTTAACGCTGCCCATGCAGCTTCTCTAACATTTGATTGGTTGCCGTGCAAAATAAGTCAAGACAGGTCAATCCTAGATAATCGATTGCTTGTGTGGACTTCGGGCAGCCAGGTATCCCAGAATGCAGATCAAATCACAGGCAGCAATGGTGGTGGTGTAGTTTTAAAATACCCCGTTTTTCTGTCACCAACTACACTTTTAACAGTGTTTTAGCCGCGAATGTCGCGCCATAATCTTCACATGTCTGGTCAGGTTGTTAACATAGAACATGTTTGCAAAAGTGCTCAGATGTTTTCAGAGATGTCAGTAGCTCTGCTCAGCTGTCAGAGTGTACCGAGCTCACAGCCCCGGTGTTCCAGCTTAACTGGGGTTTTTTTTGTATTTTTCTTTTAGTTTGTTTGTTAGTTTACTTTTTTTTTTTTTTTGGGGGGGGGGGGGTTGTTACGTTAACCGGTTTGTTTACATATTCCACTCTCCGTGTTCCACATGTTGCATTCACAGATTCTCATTTTCTCCGAACGATCGTCTCTTTCCGCCTGGTCTTGTGTCTCTGTGCTTCTGTAACATAAAGAACGAGCTGACATTTTTCTCATGACACCAGCGATCAGCTCAACAGGCCCTCAGTTCACCTGCATGCATCCTCCTCCTCACCTGTCAGCGGTTAATTAACACCGGCTGCTAATTAAAGAAACACGCCCACGTTACCTGGTGATAGCCACAGTTTAACTGGGCAGCCGGTGCTCAATATAACGCAATGTCAGCGCATTTTTCTGCACAAGATAAGTAAATATAGTTTTTTTTTTCAGAGCTGCTGGAGCTCGTTTCCCAACAGAGCACTTTACAGGGAGTGCAGAATTATTAGGCAAATGAGTATTTTGTCCACTTCATCCTCTTCATGCATGTTGTCTTACTCCAAGCTGTATAGGCTCGAAAGCCTACTACCAATTAAGCATATTAGGTGATGTGCATCTCTGTAATGAGAAGGGGTGTGGTCTAATGACATCAACACCCTATATCAGGTGTGCATAATTATTAGGCAACGTCCTTTCCTTTGGCAAAATGGGTCAAAAGAAGGACTTGACAGGCTCAGAAAAGTCAAAAATAGTGAGATATCTTGCAGAGGGATGCAGCAGTCTCAAAATTGCAAAGCTTCTGAAGCGTGATCATCGAACAATCAAGCGTTTCATTCAAAATAGTCAACAGGGTCGCAAGAAGCGTGTGGAAAAACCAAGGCGCAAAATAACTGCCCATGAACTGAGAAAAGTCAAGCGTGCAGCTGCCAAGATGCCACTTGCCACCAGTTTGGCCATATTTCAGAGCTGCAACATCACTGGAGTGCCCAAAAGCACAAGGTGTGCAATACTCAGAGACATGGCCAAGGTAAGAAAGGCTGAAAGACGACCACCACTGAACAAGACACACAAGCTGAAACGTCAAGACTGGGCCAAGAAATATCTCAAGACTGATTTTTCTAAGGTTTTATGGACTGATGAAATGAGAGTGAGTCTTGATGGGCCAGATGGATGGGCCCGTGGCTGGATTGGTAAAGGGCAGAGAGCTCCAGTCCGACTCAGACGCCAGCAAGGTGGAGGTGGAGTACTGGTTTGGGCTGGTATCATCAAAGATGAGCTTGTGGGGCCTTTTCGGGTTGAGGATGGAGTCAAGCTCAACTCCCAGTCCTACTGCCAGTTTCTGGAAGACACCTTCTTCAAGCAGTGGTACAGGAAGAAGTCTGCATCCTTCAAGAAAAACATGATTTTCATGCAGGACAATGCTCCATCACACGCGTCCAAGTACTCCACAGCGTGGCTGGCAAGAAAGGGTATAAAAGAAGAAAAACTAATGACATGGCCTCCTTGTTCACCTGATCTGAACCCCATTGAGAACCTGTGGTCCATCATCAAATGTGAGATTTACAAGGAGGGAAAACAGTACACCTCTCTGAACAGTGTCTGGGAGGCTGTGGTTGCTGCTGCACGCAATGTTGATGGTGAACAGATCAAAACACTGACAGAATCCATGGATGACAGGCTTTTGAGTGTCCTTGCAAAGAAAGGTGGCTATATTGGTCGCTGATTTGTTTTTGTTTTGTTTTTGAATGTCAGAAATGTATATTTGTGAATGTGGAGCTGTTATATTGGTTTCACTGGTAAAAATAAATAATTGAAATGGGTATATATTTGTTTTTTGTTAAGTTGCCTAATAATTATGCACAGTAATAGTCACCTGCACACACAGATATCCCCCTAAAATAGCTAAAACTAAAAACAAACTAAAAACTACTTCCAAAAACATTCAGCTTTGATATTAATGAGTTTTTTGGGTTCATTGAGAACATGGTTGTTGTTCAATAATAACATTATTCCTCAAAAATACAACTTGCCTAATAATTCTGCACTCCCTGTATAGGCGAACCCACTTTATCAGTGGCTGATGTCCAATCACCGGCACTGAACACACACCTGTGGCTCATTCACACTGATCCTGGCAGACTACTTAAGATGGCAAGAGAGGCTGCTTCCTCACTGGATCGTCACACTACCTAGCGTCAGTGTAGCCTAGCCTTTGGAAGTATTCCTTGTGATCACCTAGAGTTTCCTCCTAACGTTGTTTTTCTCTGTGTACAGGCCTTTTAGATTCCCTGCCCATCTTCCCTGCCGTCTGGATTTCTGTGGATGTGTGTGAGTGAGCGTGAGCATTTTGGAGAGGACATTCAGAGTGAGTTGTGGATTAAGTTGAAGATGTACCCCGCCTTGGACCTTCCCCTTGGACCCCACTCCACCCCCTGGAGCCCCGTGTTATCTGTCTCACTGTATATATGTAGATATTCTCACTTGGTGCCACACTGTAAATAAACCCTCACCTTCTCTCTAAACTTCAGAGTCCTGCGAGTGAGTCCTCTGCCTAATAATCTGTGACAGTTTGATTTATATTCAAAGAGGCCACCTTTAGATTTTCCATATTCAGAGAAGGAAGAAAAGCAGTGAAGAAAAAAAAGTATGTAAGAAACACAGAGTGATGGCTGACCATCTTGCGATTAATAAAGAGATTTTACTTTTTCCTCAAATGAGTTTTACCCGCTCTTTTCCCCTGTCTTAAATTAGTAACATGGTTCCTTAAACGATATCACTTCTTCTCGTCCAGGAGATCCACACCAACAACTTTCTGTATTGTCGTCACAGACTGAATAAACTTGTCAACGTCAGGAAAATAGTCCGTTACCTTCTCTCTTGCTCTCGGCGAAGGCAGTCGCACTTTTCTCCTCCTCCTCTTCTCCCTTAGCCTCCCTGCTTAGCCTCTTGTGTCCTTGTCTAGTCTCGTGTTTTTTGTATTACTTTTCCTGGAACACTCTCTCACAGCCTGTTCTCTAAAACCTAAAAGAGGAATTATGGATTGGATCAACTGGTCCCTGAATGCAATTGACACCCTTTTCTCAACGAGAAGTCTGGGCTCGGGTGAGCCTGAGTGCTGAAGATATCTACCTATTCGGAACCATGATAACAGGGTTCTGGCTGATTGAGGCTGGCTTGGCCCTGGCTTATCGAAGAATTAAGAAAGCAGAACCGGCTGTTCAAACCCCCACAAGGCTGCCCGCTGGGATTGAAACAATGGGACGAGGCGTGAGTTTCTCAAAAGGGGCTCATTGAGTGCAGCACGGATAAGATCTTGGAGAAGCTTGCGGCTGCTGTGAATACTCAGAATAAGACCTCTGAGTGCAAACTGGATCACATCTTGGAGAAGCTCACTGCGGTCGTGAGTTCTCAGAATCGGCTCTTTGAGCACAAGAATGACAACATCACTGTCTCAGCTAAACTCTGGACACACACACACGCACACAGACACACGCACACAGACATATATACACATGCAGATGTACACTCATCCCCCCCTCCCCCTCCAAACGCCCTCGACGCTTATTCCCCTCCGATGCTGACAGTGGATCAAGGAGACCAGCGCAGGTCCGGATGTGTCTACACTGGCTGTCTCTCACCCTTTACCCACCCCTGTTGCTTGTCATGTGTTTCTTTGGTGTATTAAGAGTTTTTTCATGTGCTTTGTGCAGAGGTGTTTTTTTCTGTTCTCAAACTGATCTCCCTGTTGGAGCTCAGTCTGGGGGGAGTTATTTTTTTCTCCTTATCTTTCCTCATGTTGTTCTTTTTCCATGTTATACCCCTCTGACCAGAAGGGTAAGACGGCGCTGGTACGGCTGGCAGCCTTAACCCAATTTCCCTCGGGATGAATAAAGTATGATCAATCAATCAATCAGTCAGTCAAACTAATCTCCCATAACTATCGTCCAAGAATGAGTTAATTTCTTCTAAAGAGTACAAATTTTCAGTTTGGGAAACACTTTCTGCAACAGAGAAACAATCAGAATCCGATTCATAATCGCACTCCATTTTTGCCACACTGTCACCATGGCAACCAGCCTGCGTCGTAGATTCTCCCTCTACCTTTCTCCCCAATCCAACCTGTTCAGTTTCTTCCACAGTCTCACAATCATCTTGTAAGTTTTCCTGACTCATTTGGGACCCCATTATAGCCACTGAAACTAGCCCGGCCTTTGCATCCGAATTGCCACTAGGCTGAGGCAAACCCTCCAACTCAGAGCTACAAGTGCCAGCTGACGTCTGTTGCACCTCCAACCCCGGCCCTCAACTCCACTTTCTTCACAACAGACTCACCGACAGACTCACTGGCACCCACCACCAAAACACCAACATTCACAGACTCGTCATTTTACCTCTCACTTGGCAAAGCAAGAAGGGCAGAACACACAGATTAAAAAAACCTTCAAACAAATTCCCCACTTGCCCATGCAGGAAGCCTGGGGGTTTGAGTTTCCTGCAATCTTTCCTGTATCTTTCCTCTTCTGGAGAGAGGTCTTGGATCTTGTTTTTTGTTGCTTCATCCTTCACATCTTCTCGAGTTCCTCTCTCAGCCCTTGGTACTTCTCAAGCTTCTCATGTTACTTTCTTGTGAAGACGGTCACTATGGCTGTCTTCCTCTGCTTGTCCACCACTACTACACGGGATCTTAGCTCGGTTATTCCTAACTAACCTAGGGGCTGTGTCCAATTTTGATCTTGAGACTTCTAGGTCACAGTCAGATGTTCAGAACAGGCTCTGTGGATCTTGTGCTCATAGCTTTTTCCTGTGCTGCGATGATTAGTGCCTCTGTGGTGGGATTTCTGCATGTCAGACACTTCTTCCAACTGCTGGTATGACATACCATGCAGAGACCTGTTCTTCTTCTTCCTCTTTTTTCTTGGGTTTCTGCTGCCTGAGGTATTCATTAAGCTCGCAGTCAGCTGTGGCCATCTTCCTGATGTAGTCATGGATGTTTATTGTCTCATCCTGGACAGTGGTTCTGACACTCACCAGTCCTTGGCCTCCTTCCTTCAGCTTAGCATACAGCCTCAGGGTGCTGGATTTGGGGTGAAACCCTCCATGCATGGTAAGGAGCTTCCTTGTCTTGATGTTGGTGGCTTCTATCTCTTCCTTTGGCCAACTTATTATCCCAGCAGGGTATCTGATCACCGGCATGGCATAGGTGTTGATCACCCTGATCTTGCTTTTCCCATTTAGCTGACTCCTCAGGAATTGCCTTTCCGTCTGCAGGTATTTAATGGTTGTGGCTTTCCTAACGACCTCTTCATGGTTCCCATTTGCCTATGGTTAAATGCCTGCTTTAATTAGGCAAAATTACTGTGCAGTCACTCAGTAGCCATTATTAGATCAAACAACTCAGTTCAGCCTTGCACTACTGCAAATGTGGCTTAATTGAAAGTCAACTTTAACTGTCAGATTTTTAATCTCAGTATGCTTTGAAAAGGAAGTTGTGTTGGCCTGACACTCTTTTCTTGGCCCTGCTGCTGCAATGCACGCAATTGTATACTGGAAAAGCACTACAACTTATTTTTGGGGATATATGGTATACCCTCCCACCATCAGGTAAAAGGACCCAGAGGATCAGGGCCTCCTCTGCAAAGTGCTTCACCAACTTCTTCCCACAAGCTATGAGAATCGTAAGTACCTTACACACAACTATCATTCCCCTGTCAGCTTTAACACATAGGTCAACTCAACCTTCATTTCCTTAAGTCTGCATGGATGTGACATAGACCGCACTGAAGAGACTCTATTCCTTAAGGAAATCATCTTCGATACCCAACATCTAGGTTGACAGCGAAACAACTAGTAGCTCAGTGTTTCAACAATCGGAAGAAGAAACTGGTATCACAACTGTAGATCAACAAGGTACAACACAAATGCTACTGCAAGGCGGAAAAGGACAACAAGTCAGACAGCAGTGATCAGTGAGATGCTTGACTACAGCCACAAGGAGCAGCACCCTCCATGAGAAGGAGACTAAAGGGTACAATCAAGGTAGGACGGAGGGAAGTTTGCCAACTATTGAAGCTGCATAAATGTGTGATGAAGAAGATACCTAGGAAATACAGCAAGCTGCCCATACCTGATGCCTTGGAAACAGCTAAACAGCCTTGGCTAGCTACTTGAAGAGGTATAATAACAGGAACAATAACCAACTGTACTCCATGGACAGTGCACAGTGGCAGGGGAACAATATGAGAATAGCACCACCAAGGCTGAAGACGGACCATTACTGGGAGAACATATGGGAGAAGGATGCAACCCATAACAACAATGCTCAGTGGCTAGTCAATCTCAGAGCAGACCACAGGAACCTCTCTGACCAGGGTCCAGTAACCGTCACAGTGGCGGACATCCAAGAAAGGGTCTCCAATATGAAGAGTTGGACAGTACCAGCCCCCAACATGATTCACACCTACTGGCTGATGAAGCATCCCACATAGCAGACAGGTCTGGCCCAGATCTGGTGTCAAGCCGGCACTGCCGGCTGACTTCTGGCATGGTAAGTGGTATGTCATCCAGATATAGGCAAGGCCTGGTGTAGATGGCACTGTCTATGTAATGGCATGCCACATCTGGCCCGATTATGGTTTGGTTATGTGGCCCAGGCTCATAGAAAACAGGTCTGGCCCGGATCCGACATCAAGCTGGCACTTCTGACTGACTGGTGTCATAGCGGGGTGTATGTCAACCAGATGTGGGCCAGGTCTGGCAATGATGGCACTATTTATGTTCCTATTTATCTATTTTAGTTAGAAGATCCAAATGCCATGTTGCAATACTATACTGCTATGGTAGCCAACAATTCAAATGCAGGTTTGACAGGTTTGTGTACAGTGTACAGTGTACACTTTATCCAAAACCTAGTGAGGGTTTACACATGCTTTCCACTGGGTGGCTGTAGCTCAGGAGGTAGAGCAGGTCATCTACTGATTGGAAGGTTAGTGGTTCGATCCCTTCAGCTTCAGTCTGCATGTCAAGAGTGTGAATGTGTATGAGTGTGGTTAGGAAGCACTCAGTTTAGAGAAACTGTGTGAATGTTGCATGTTGTATAGAGCACTTTGAGTGATCCGTGAGAATAGAAAAGCGCTATGTAAGAATCACTGTCTGAACAGAGTTTCGTTGTGTTTCTTGTGCACTATTATGTTCCGGCACATGTTGTTATTACCTGACTTGATTATGGTACACATTAGGCTGACATGTGGGCTGAAACTGTTCTGGGCCAGCACAGGGCCAGCATTGTGTCTGCAACTGGCCTTGTGCTGGCCCATGTGTGGTCCTCCTCTGGCAAACCAGATCTGGTTTGCGTGGGCACTGCGTGGGCAGTGACGCACACTCTGCGATCTGCGTCTCATCACTGCCTGCGTACTTTATTTATACATGTCTGTATGTCTGTGTGTGTGTGTGTAAAAATAACAATGTCACTCAGAGCAACGGGTTTTTCCCTTTTCTACATCTGCATGTTCTCGGAAAGAGCTGCGGTTTTTCTTCTCTACATCTAACTGTTCTCTGAAAACAGGAAGTGGTTTCTAGCTGAATAAGTTCATCACAAAAGTTATTAGGTGAAAAGTCACGTAGACATGTAGATTGCTTAGTGATCAATAAAAAGCACATTTCATGAAGCTGATCACATTATATAAAAACAATTTCCCCTTGACAGGCCAATAACCTGCCTCAGTAACACATGGAAGTGGCTGTCAGGCATCATAGACCAAGATGAACAGGCACATGGGTCAATACATCAGTGGGGCACAGAAAGAAATTGGCAGGAATACCAGAGGAGCGAAACACCAGATGCTCGTAGTCAGAGCAATTGCCCAAGACTGCAAGACCAGACTGACCAGCCTGTGCACTGCTTCAATTTACTACAAGAAAGCCTATGACTCAATGCCCCACACATGGATCCTGGAGAAGCGTAGTCAGATGCTAACAAAGAAAGAGAAGGTAGTCAGAACTGAGGAGATCACACTACCAGAAGGCAACATTGCAGACATTGACGACAGCTACAAATACCTGGGGATCCCACAGGCAAATGGAAACCATGAAGAGGCCGCTGGGAAAGCTGCAACCACCTGCAGTACCTGTGGAGGGTCAGGTAAGTCCTGAGAAGTCAGCTGAAAGGTAAGAACAAGATCTGTGCTATCAACACCTACGCCCTGCCAGTGATCAGGTATCCCAAACCCTGGGATGCATGCTAAGTGGAAGGAAGGAGGCCAAGGACACTCACCCGAGTGTCAGAACCACTGTCCAGGATGAAACAACCAAAATCCATGAGTGCATCATCAAGATGGCCACAACCAACAGTGTGCTTAGTGAATACCTCAGGCAGCAGAAACCCAAGAAGAAACCCACTGTGTGTCAGTGGTTCTAGTTTCAGTCATTATGCAGAAATACTCTTTTTAAGGTTAGGGAAACCTGCAGTCAGCTGAGACTAAGAGAAGTCACTTGTATGAGTGCTTAAAAATGCATTAAAAATGCTACGTCAAGATGAACAGAATCAACCTTTTGGAATTTCCTTACTTGGATGATTGAGCATACATCAAGACATTCCAACTGTAAGGTGCTAACCAATGTCAATCGCACTGTCTTCTTAAAATTTGATACTAAAGTTCAATCTGATCAAATCAAACAATATCAGTGCTTTCCCTTTTCTGTGAAAGTGTATGTGTTGTTGGCACTAATGTATATAACAAAAAGCTGTAGATTAAACTGAATGCACATTAGTTTGTCTTTGCATCATCTAAGATGGTGAACACATTCACACCTATTGCGTCAAGCATCGGTACCTTCCACTCAGCACTCCCATCTAGCATTTTTGGAAAGGATTAAAAAAGGAAGACAGCGTTTATCTGAGCATAGAAACTGTTCTTCTTAAATGTCTGACAGAATACAATGCTGCATCAAACTGTACACAAAGCTGGAAAAGGAACAGGAGAAAGAGAAAATCAGTGGGAAAGAAAAATGAAATCCTTACTTGAGCTGGTGTCAGAGTAATGATAAAGAAGCCAAGCAGATGAGTGATTGTGAATTGAAACTGCTCTCCTCTCACTTGCCAGAGTTCATCTTGGGGGTCAGCCTTGATTCAGTACGCCTCTGATATCATGTCTCTGAACTCCAAGGCACACAAAACCCTCATTAAAAGCCCAGCTTTGGCACGTTGCTTCTATTCTCCACTTTTTTTGTTGCCAGCTGCATTTTTCTTTACAAAACACACTATACACACCTGGATTTCATGAGCTCCATGTTTTCCAAGGTTCAGACAAGACATTGAAGATTAATGTTTAATTTTTTTGGTTTTTTGTCTTTAAGTTTGTAAAAGACTCCAGCTGTGCATGTTAAGATGATTTTATTTCCCTTTTAAGCTTCTTGAATTGGTCTTGAATTTACACTCTAAAGTCTAATGATCCTGCAGTAACAGAGATCCCGGGCCGGGAAAATACACATTAAAGTGTTGTAAGCTTTACACACACACACATTAATGAAAATGTCTACTTTTAAAGCTGACATGGCATTTTAAAAAACTTTTGAAGTTTCAAGTTTTTCTTTCTTGATCAATCTGCTATTATATTAGAAAAAGAATGCAAAGGTAATTTGGCCTGACCACATCTAAATTCCTAATTAACTCTGATAATCATGTGTGGGTAAATTCCTTTGACTGAACATACCATCTAAGGAGTAAAAGGAGGTGTGTCAGAGAAACTCTGGAGATTTTCTCCAAGCATAACAGCCCAGTGCACTTCAGACCCAGCCACACCCTCACACAAAAACTGGTTAATCCCAAGGACAAAACTCCCAAACACAAGCTAAACAACATAGTGCAGCAAAGAGTGCTCAGACCTCTATACTGAAGAAAGCAAACAGCCACGCCATAAACACATGGCATAACATAGAAGAGCCGAGACAAGACTCAGCTGTACATCTGCATCTAAAGGTCAAAGGTCACTCTTTCGAGGATGCCAATGTTCACATTTTGGACAGAGAAGACAGGTGATTTGAAAGAGGAGTGAAAGAAGCCATTTAAGTCCACTGTTAATGGCCATCTTTGAACAGAGGGGGGAGACACCAACTATCTGCCACCTACAATACAGTTTGGAGATCCCTTCCCAGGCGCCTCAACCCCCATTCACATCTTGTGTCAGGTAACCTCAATACGTCACATGATAGGGTAAGGCAAGGGCTGACAATGGTTTCACTTTTAGCCACCAGTGATGCAAATGACCCACAGCTTTTTTCACACCTTGGCTAGTGATAACTCAATAGTGGGTCACCGACCACCTCCTAAGGGACAACCCCCACTAGTCTTTAAATATCTGGGACTCTCCAGCTTTCGGTTTTAGAACCGAAGAAGCCATTGGATGACAGGTGAAGCATCTTCCTTCTTTTTTCAAGCTCGTAAGGCTTCCATTCTCTCATTTAAACATATAGAGTTTGCTATCTCAAACCAGACTGTGTGTGTGGATTTATTTTGCATATTGGATCTTATTTCTATTTGTTTTTTTCTTTCTTTTTTCTTTCTTTCTGTAGGCCGTTCCATCTACCTCTCAAGCTAATGGTAGCCAGAGTTACCATTGTTTACATCTTCCCCCAATGCTAACGTTAGCTCAGCACTCAACCACTTCCAACTTATTATCAGTAAACAGCAGAGGGAGGGCCCGGAGGGCATCTAAATTGTTGCTGGGGACTTTCGTAAGGTATGTTCTGTACTCCTCAGATTACACCAACATGTTAAGTTCCTTACTAGGGGGGACAGAAAACTGGCAGGCCTGTGACACCCCTTGCCCACCTAGGACAATCTGACTACCTCTCTCTGCTCTTCATCCCTGCATACACCCTCCTCAGGCAACAAAACCATCAAAGTACCCGGGTCATTAAAACATGCCTAGATGATGTTCTCCTCCAGCTAAAGGACCGTTTTGATCTGAAAGACTGAACAGCAGGACCTGGAGACTACATTAAGTGCTGTGTAGAGAATATGACAGTGACCAAAACCATCCAATTTTTTTCTAACCGAAAACCTTGGATGACAAGTGAAGTACAGGATCTAATCAGAACTCGTAACTTAGAACTGTCCCTTAGCCTGAAGTCTATGTACAGCACTCCTAGAGCCAACCTGAGGAGGGACATCAAACAGGCCAGGTAGGCCTACAGGAGGAGGATAGAGGGCTTTCTGACAGGCAACAACCCCCGCCCAAGCCCTTACAAAGGACAGAGTCCCCTAGTCCTCAACACCAGCCTCAAATTTGCAGTGGAGCTCAACACCTTCTATGCTCAGTTTGAGACCACTCATCCCCAACTTCCCTTGCCCCCTCACCTCCCCAGAACTCTAGGAACATGAGGTCACAGGGAGACTTATGAGACCAACTGGCATGGATCCTCATCAACTGTTCAACCTCTCGCTGATTCATGCCACCATTTCCACCTGTCTGAGGGCCACCGCCATCATTCCCATCCCCCAAAAGACTGGAATAGACAACCTCAATGACTAAAAACCTATTGCGCGATCATCTCTAGTCATTAATTGTTTTGAACAGATAGTGTTTCAGCAAATCAGAGACTGACCATCTCAGTCCCTCGACACCCACCAGTTTGGTTACTGAGCAAATTGGTCCACAGAGGGTGCCATTACAATCACCCTTCACAGCACTGAGCCATCTGGAGAACAGGAAGAGCTATGTTCAATAGCATAATCCCAGACATCCTCACCACCAAACTGGGCCACTTTCAGATCCCCACTGCCACCTGCTCCTGAATAACAGATTTCCTCACCAACCAGCCTCAATCAGTCCGACTTGGCCCCCACCTCTCCCCCTCACTGTCACTCAGCACTGGATCCCAGCAGGCCTGTGTTCTCAGTGCCCTACTGTTTGCCATGTACACTTATGACTGTACACCAACCCACCCAACCAACATCATCATCAAGGCTCAGCAACAGCTGCACTTCCTCTGAGGAATTCTGAGGAATAATAACCTGGACCAGAAGCTGTTTCTGGCCTTCTACTTCTCCTCAGCATTCATGTTATTTATTCTTCTATTACCGATTCTTCTAGAGCCTTTATCCAGATATAATACAGACAGTCCACATATTACCCTTTTGTTATCTTTGCAACTGCGATGACAATGGTCTTTTAAAACTAATCAACAACATATTTTAACCCCAACCACAACATCTGCTGAAACGTAGGTTAACCAAACTTTCTCTTATTAAACCGCATGCAGCACTAAGAGTTTATAGAAACATCCTAAATGACAGTGCAGTGCTTCAGTGAATAATGCATCTCATGAGCCTCAGATGGGTAAATAGATTTTTTGTTGTTTTATTTATAAGCATTTATTTTTAGTTACCATCAGTAATAACACTGGAAAAGTCTCACTCGACTCCATTCACTTTTATTTACCTTTGAGTCTTTGTTTCTCACCTCACCCATATCTCTCTGTGTTGAAGCAGCATTACTCTAACAAATGTGACTTTGGAGGCAGGAAGAACAGTGATCTGATGGCCTGAAGGCTCATGACGAGTTTATGATATGTGAATGGAAAATTTGTAGCCTTATGTGCTCCTGAGGCTGCAACTGTTTTGGTTTTAAAGTGCATATGGAATTGCCTTAGTTGATAAACGTCGGTATGCAGTGGAAGTTTGTTGGGCATAATCACTCAGCAGTAGAGAGTGATGCACACCAACAAACACAATTAACACCTCTGGTATCTTGCAGTCTCACACCCAAGCCCAACCACACCCTGTTCTACACAGCTTGATGTTGCTTTGAGTACGGACCCCATCACATACATCACTAACATGTAATGACAATGAGGATACTTGTCCCGAGAGAATCTCACATGGATCTAAATAACTGATAACATATGTAAATAATTAATAATCGATGTATGTAACTAATAACAGATATACAAAGAACTAATAGCAGATTATATAAATAACTCATAACAGATGTAAATAAATAATATCAGATACTAAGACACAATATCCATGTCTGCATGAGGGCAGTTGCACAGACTTGTCCAGCTATCAAAACATTAAGAGAGCCTTTTCACTAGTTGGTCCTGTGCACTGATTCTTTAATACACAGTTTTAAGCATTTATCCAAGGGTTCATTAATAAAACAACAGCCCATCACAGCACAGAGTGAGTGGTGGAAAAACATAATGAGCATGTGAACATGTGAATTTAGGTAATAAATGACTAGACCTGCTCAAGCCACTCCATGGAGCAGAAGATAAGGGGGGTGCTAGTGTCTTTACCTGACATTACATGATTGTGTGACAGTTACTTTCGTAAATCCAGGCCCTGCTATTGGCTGGGCCAATAGTAAGCCTTCTTTTTGAGTCTTACTATGTGACATTGAGAGTGACGTTGGTTAAAAGTTAAAACACTACAAATAAAGAAATAAACTTTATAAACAGAGTAAGGTTATTCAAACTCCAAAACATAAACATACTGAGCAGTTCTTATTGTGATGTGTCTGTTGGGTTAATCAATATCTGCCCACTTCAAATTGTGGCAAGAAAACATCAAAGCATGTCTAAAATGCATATATATATATATATATATATATATATATATATATATATATATATATATATATATATACATATATATATATATATATATATGTATATATATATATATATATATATATACATATATATATGTGTGTGTGTGTGTGTGTGTGTGTGTGTGTGTGTGTAGCCATAGCTTGGGTGTTTGCCTTTATTTTTATATGCTCAGTGCAAATTTTCAGATAAACACAATGCATTAATGTGAAATAGAATGTTTAATTAATCCCATCAGTACAAACAAAAGCGAGGCTCGACATCAAACGGTGCGGCTGTGTAAAGTACATTTTTTATGGGTAAAAGAGAGCAAATGCAGCTCTGTAGTTGGATTTAACTTCATTTTGAATGTAGGACTTCTGAAACAATTTTGCCTCAGAGGCATTATTATTCAGTAAAGTCTAGACAGGCAGCTCAACTGAATGACAAAGAGTGGCTTTACTGAATTCTGGTAATGGATAAGTGGCTTTTTTAAAAAAGGAGCTCAGATCAAAGCTGCGTAGCCTGTTGTGATGTGAGCGGCTGGAGGTTCTGATGATAGAACTGTTTTGTCAGTGATGAAATGTCACCTGTCTGTCTGCCCACCAAATGAGCCGCTCCTCTGCTGTGTACACCTTCATGTAATCTTGTGTGGTGGAATAAAACACCCCACACCTCACGCTCAGTGCCAGAGCAGTGAAGGGACTGATTAGAGGCAAATCCCATGCAGAACATGTATGCATGAAAGAACTGATGGAGATTTCCCTTCAGTACTGTGAGAACAGTACTGTTACACCACTTTAAAAGATGCCTATCGCTCTGTGCCCCGGGCAGCTTTTGGACATTCTGATCACTGCCTGGTCCATCTTATTCCAGTTTATAGGCAGCAACTCAAACTTGCCAAGCCTGTAGTCAAAACTGTGAAGAAGTGGACTAACGCAGCAAAGCAGGAACTGCAGGACAGTTTTGACTGCACTGATTGGACTGTTTTTGAAGCTGCATCTGAGAACCTGGATGAGCTGACGGACACTGTGACATCATACATCAGTTTTTATGAAGATGTGTGTACGCCAACAAAGACCTTTTGCACATACAACAACAACAATCCATGATTCACTCCTAAACTCCAACATCTTCGTAAGGCCAAGGAGGACGCCTACAGAAGTGGTGACAGGGCCATGTACAAGCAAGCCAAAGCAAAGCAGCTAAAAGCATCTACTCCCAGAAGCTGAAAGAACGGCTCTCAGCCAACGACCCTGCATCAGTGTGGAAGCGCCTGCGGGATATCACCAGCTACAGACGCCCCCCACCCACTGTTGAAGCAAGCAAAGACCTGGCCAACGAGCTAAATACATTCTACTGCAGGTTTGAGACGGACAGACTCCCACGCCTCACCCTCCCCTCCCCAGAGCCATTGTTTCAGACATTGACCCCCAACACACCTGTCACACCTCCCCCCTCCCACCTCACCCTCCCTAATCAAGACTCAACGACCACGCCCCCTCCCGCCATGACAGCAGGCCAGACAAAGCACACAGAAGCGTCAGCTATGGTTCGTACGTACTGTCGGTTGCAACGGTAGATCACACGATAGGGAAGGAAAGAAGCTGGAAAATGGGCTCTCTTTTCATCGTTTATCGTATCCGATAATACTAAACGAAGACGTCAGGCTTGGATTGCAGCGGTCAGACGAGCGGATATCGAGTTCTCTGCCATCCCCAAATGAGAGCAATTGCCCACCTGAGAATTCATGTTGAGCGAGTAATAGGTAGTTTGCGTAACAAGTTCAAAATGCTACACACTACAATGCCAATCCGATTACTCATATCATGTGAGGGTGAAGACACAACACTGCTTGATAAGATTGTTAAGGTGTGCTGTGTTTTGGTGAATATGTGCCCCAGTGTGGTTGTCAAACCAGGGCCAAATGAAACTTGCTCTTGTTGAATATTCATAAAACTGTTTCAGTACAGTTCATTGTAAATAATTGTACTTTCTGTAAAGTGGTTTCAATAAAACAGAAAAAAATATGTTATTAATTTTTTTTAATTCAAGATCTGTTCACAAGTACTTAGCAAGTACTTGGCAACGCACAGCTGGCACAGCTGGCATCAATCATGAATCATTCATCTAGAGCAAATTTTGGGGCAGGTGCTGAGTAGAAGTCAATGTTATGTGCAACCTCTGGCTGTATCTTGGTCATATGGTCAACGTACTCACAACGTGGAGGCTTAAAAACTGCCAAATTTTGTACCCAACCGTTTGTGAATCAGATGTGCGCCTCCAGGAATTTATAATTCCGAAAATGATTTCCCCTATGACTTCACAGACAAGGTACGCGAAGATATCGGGATAGGACAACGGTGGTAGGCTGTCTGGGTTTCCACTCCACTGCCTTATTTCATACGGGTCCACATTACCGATGCACGCTATTTTTTCCAAGTACCGTCTCTTGGCTTCTGGGCGCAATCGGTCGCGATACAGCCCTTTTGCACTGATTTTAAGCATGGTTCTGGCAGTCCTGCTTCCAACACAGTGTGTTTGTTTTGATTTGTTGCCTTCTGACATGGTGCCGCGATGCCACAATGCACTGCGGCGTGGCGTCAACTCCAAAGCCCTATTGGTGCCCCTCAAGGATGTGTCCTCTCACCATTATTGTTCTCCCTCTTCACCAATGACTGCACCTCCAAGAACTTGGCTGTTAAACTCCTTAAGTTTGCAGATGACCCACCATCAGTGGACTCATCAAGGATGGTGATAAGTCTGCATACCGGCAGGAAGTTGAGCGGCTGGTACTCTGGTGCAGTCAGCACAATCTGGAGCTGAACACGTTTAAGACTGTAGAGATGACAGTGGACTTCTGGAGACATCCCTCAACACTGCACCCCCTTACCATATCAGACAGCCCGGTGTCGACTGTGGAGATCCTCAAGTTCCTGGGTACCACCATCTCCCAGGACCTGAAATGGGAGACCAACATCAACTCCATCCTCAAACAGACCCAGCAGAGGATGTACTTCCTGAGACAACTGGGGAAGTACAGTCTTCCACAGGAGCTGCTGATCCAGTTCTACCCTGCAGTCATTGACTCTGTGCTGTGCTCCTCCATCACAGTCTGGTATGGTGCAGCCACTAAACAGGACAGGAGCAGACTGCAGCGGACTGTACGGGCAGCAGAGAAGATCATCGGCACCCCACTGTCCTCCATCCAGGACCTGCACCTCTCAAGAACCAGGAAACGGGCAGGGAAAATCATCACAGACCCCTCACCCTGGACACAGACTTTTTGACCTGCTGCCCTCTGGCAGACAGTACAGAAGCCTCCAGACCAGGACCACCCGACATAGGAACAGTTTCTTTCCCCTCGCCATCTCCCTCCTAAACAGTTGAACTGTCACACTGCTCCCACTGCCAGACTGCAACTGCACCTTATGTACATTCTGTGGTATTCGTTTCACTTCATTTCATTTCTGTCATCCTGTGTTTTATGTATATACGATTTAGATGGTTGTTTTTTTTATGGTTGGTTTACACAGCTTGTGTATGTTTATGTATGTTTGTGTATGTATGTGTATGCATGTGTAGCTGTATATATCCACACACGCACGTGTGTGTGTGTGTGGGTGAATTGTGTTGCTTACATTGTTGAGATTCACCAAATTCCTTGTATGTGTCTGTGCATATACATGGCCAATAAACGCGATTCTGATTCTGAAACATGCCATGCTACCCCCAAATCATGCCCTTCTCCTTTATTTACATAGTTTCTGTATTTGTTTTTTTTTTAGGGGGGGTTGTTGGGAATTACAAGCACAGCAGTCCAATATATCAATCTTAGCACATTCATGCATCCAGTGGATATTGGCTCACCGCAACAAACTTTTTTGATTCAGAAAAGCCCGTGATGAACTCTGCTCAAATATGCCTTTACCATCAACTCTCTTTGCATAGACAGTCCAGCACATCAAAACAATGACTGCACAAAGACCCCATTGGCATTGGCATAAGGTTCAGTGAGGCCAGAGGTTCGCCTCTGTTTTCCATCTTCATTTTGTTTCTTGCGTTGTTCCCCTCCTCGGCTATATACATACATAACTGTCTTCCGCCAAAGCCCCTATCAGCCTCTAAAGCCTCATCTTTCTGTCTGTGGTGCATGGAGCATGGAAACAGAAGAATGACGTCTCATTCCTGATTAGGTCAGACTGACAGCTGGGCATATTTTAACACACACACAAACACACACACACCTACAAACACACACACACACACACACACACCAACTTGCCATTATAGGAGAGATGAAAATGAGGAGATGATGAATTTACCAGAGTAGTACTTTGTCCTCTATTCTGTTCCCATCACTGTTGACTGAACACGGGACAAAATGATCCATGTCCAGCCCCTCCAGCCCCTCCATCACCCCCACGTACCAACCACACGATCCGCCAGTGCTTAATGGTGCATTCCAATGAATCTACATTCATTCTCCACATTACTGGTACAGCTTCCACTTATTGACCCATCCCGTAGTTACTTTGTAATGGAGTCAGTGCCAATCTGAAAGCTAAATTTGAGATGGAATCAATCTGCACAGGATCAATGACTTGGGAAGTAAATTATACAGGTAACCTCATCCGCTCATGCCTTTGACACAAAAAGAAAAGACGAGAAACAAAAGCGGAGATTTGAGATAAAGCAAATATGGCTCCAGTGAGAGGCCTTAGCAGTAGACTGGCTGTCTTTTCACAGTGGACACTGGCATTATTAGAGCCTACCTCATAATGACATGTCATGATGATAATTTAATCTAAAGGTTAATTCTTCTTCCACACAAATATATATTTTTTTCCTGTCAGATTGCTGCTTAAGCAAATACAAATAGCCTCAGCATCAGTCAGGATAGAGAAAGGGAAACAGTGGCACAAGCGGTGCTGCAGTAGAAATTCAACATTATTCAAATAACTTTTAACAGTTTCATCACTACAGCCTGAATGTACAATGCCGTGTTGTTCTACTGACATCACATTTGGTCAGTGTGGTTAAAATATGTCAACTAATGGCTCACTTTAGACAGAGCAATAATCTTAAGTCGCCCTTAAGATTATTAGTCGCCCTTAAATTCATAGTAAGAAGATATAGTTTTTCTTTTTTCTTCCAAATCAAGGTTTTCATTATATTTGTGGTTATACTGGTACATTTATGGCACATTGCTGAGGTTAAAAACTCATTAAATATAAAAACTGAAAATAAAACAAAACGAAGACCTCCACCATGTACACAAGTATCAGCACATTACAAATCACAGTGATGCCATTAAAAAAAAACTTGGAGCCGACTTCAAAGAAAAGAAGAAATTGTTCAGGCTCCTACAATGTAAGGACCAATGGGACACTGATATACATAAACTCAAATGAATAATGTGTACACAAAGGTCAGAACACAAGCGCTTCATTATTTCTCTGCTTTGGAACTTCACTCAGTAGCTCTTAGGGTTGAAAATTACAATGCCGAGGTTCCTGAATTTCATGTGGATAAAATGGAAATTTTTGTACCGATCTAAACTTTCTTCTTTAATATTTGCTCCACTGTGGCACCAGGCTCAGTAGTGATGATATTGATGTAACCCATAAACTATATAATCAGAGAAATGTTAATACAGCTGCGAATCCAAATAGATTCATACACAAAAAATACTCCACATCTATCTGTTTGATTTTAAAAACAAACACCTTACTGTGTCACATTGTATGTGTTTATTGTGTGCTACATCTTCTAAATTCAGTAATCACATTGCTAATCAAACAATCACAATTTTTCTTCAGTTTTTAAGTTATCTGGACAGAATAATTAGCAAGGACTGCATCAGTTGTTGAGGAACAAGAAGGCCCAAGTGGACAAGGGATGAGAATAGGGCGCTGTTGGAATGCTACTACACAAGTAACCCAAGCAGAAGGGGTTATATGAAGAGGATGTGGGACCAACCTTGGAATCCAACACCTAGACTGATAACTCAGTGTTCCAACATTCAGAAGAAGCAACTGCTATCACAACTGAAGATTGATGAGGTGCAACACAAATTCTAGAGCAAAAGGGAGTCAGAACATCAGGTCACATCAGGTTCATTTCAAGAAAGCGTATGACTCAATCCCTCACATGTGGATTTCAGAATGCCTTGAACTACATAAGATCAACAGGACCCTAAGAGTATGTGGCAATGAGGATGTGGCACAAACTGCCATACTTGTGCAGGCTTACATGCCTTTGAGTGTTCAGACTGCCTGTAGGGGAGAACTGCCTTTTGTTTTGTGATCACTTGTTTTCTCCTGTTTATGTGTTGGTTAGCTAGGTTATCGTTGTAGGTTGTATATTTCGTGATTTTTTGGAGTTAGGTAAGTTCCTTTTATTTTCTGTCAGGGATGTTTTCTTTGTCACATTGGCCTTGGCTCTCCCTTAAGTTACATGTCAGTCTGAACCAGAACTTTTAAGACTAGCAGAAAATAAACCTTTAAAAACTGCCATCTTGACTCCTCCTTCACTATTTTAAATTTATGGTAGCCCCCCCTATCCCCTAGGCTAGCCAGGGGACGTAACAGTACACAATCTCGGAAAGGTTGTTGTACCTCATCTATCTCCAGTTATGATAGCAGATGCTTCTTCCAAATGTTGGAACACTGAGCTAGTAGTTGTTCTGCTGTCAGTCTGGATGTTGGGTGAGGACACTGAGGACCAGAGCTTTTAGCTCAGAAACAGAGGCTTACATCTTGATGCAAAAAAGAAAAAGGATGGTTAAACGTCAAACAATTGTTTTCTCAGAGATGTCTTGTCTAGTTGCTAGCTACTGTTACATCAGTTTATAACTAACTTCGGACAGTAAAAGCAGAGCCAGTAGCAGCTTGTCTCACATGTTTATCTCTCATCAGTCTGCTGTTAAAGACCAGACGTTTATCCACTATGAACATGTGCAAAAAACTCAACTGTATGCTGCTGGTCTCTCAGCTTTACAAGCTCCAGCCATTGTTAATGGGGCACAGACTTTCACTAGTGCTGTTTCTGTCCTATGATGACCAATCTTCAAATAAGCCATTCCTCAGAGATGATTACGTAGCTGATGCAATGCACCACAAAGCAAGAAGGTTGCTGGTTCAAATACTGGCAGGGACCTTTCCGTGCACACATTGCATGTTCTCCTTGTGCCTGATGCTGACAGTGAGGACAGTGAGGTGACCTTTAAAGGAACAGAAAGTTTAAAGAAATGTAAAATGATCAAGTGATGATACCTTGGTTTATTATGAAAAAATTAAAAAAGGAAAGAAGTTATAGCTGTGCTTTAACTTGTCTAATGCCACTGCAAGATCTTCCTCTGTTTATTGAATATAAAAACACAGGGATTCCTTAACGTCAAACATTTTCCTGAAAAAAGTTCAGTCTGTTATTACATAATTCCATATGAACAGTCAAACTATTCCTTTTTACACATTTTATATTTCTAGTGTTCACTCTCCTCTGTAGCGCAGCATGAGTATGATTGTGAAAGGGTAAAGAAAGAGGTGGGACGTATTTCTGTTTGCCATGAAGCCAGATAACACACACCAATTAGTTAAACTGCAGGAATGTCTTAAAGACATAAAGACCTGGATGGCCGCTAACTTTCTGCTTCTTAATTCAGATCAAACTGAGGTTATTGTACTCGGCCCTGAAAATCTTAGAAATATGGTATCTAACCAGATTCATACTCTGGATGGCATTACCTTGGCCTCCAGTAACGCTGTGAGGAACCTTGGAGTCATTTTTGACCAGGACATGTCCTTCAACGCACATATTAAACAAATATGTAAGACTGCTTTCTTCCATTTGTGCAACATCTCTAAAATTAGAAATATCCTGTCTCAGAGTGACGCTGAAAAACTAGTTCATGCATTTATTACTTCCAGGCTGGACGACTGTAATTCATTATTATTAGGATGTCCAAAAAACTCACTGAAAAGCCTTCAGCTAATCCAAAATGCTGCAGCAAGAGTCCTGACAGGGACTAGAAGGAGAGAGCATATTTCTCCTGTTTTGGCTTCCTGTTAAGTCCAGAATTGAATTCAAAATCCTGCTCCTCACATACAAGGTCTTAAATAATCAGGCCCCATCTTATCTTAATGACCTTGTAGCACCATATCACCCTATTAGAGCACTTCGCTCTCGCTCTGCAGGCCTACTTGTTGTTCCTAGAGTATTTAAAAGTAGAATGGGAGGCAGAGCCTTCAGTTTTCAGGCCCCTCTTCTGTGGAACCAGCTTCCAGTTTGGATTCGGGAGACAGAAACTATCTCTACTTTTAAGATTAGGCTTAAAACTTTCCTTTTTGCTAAAGCATATAGTTAGGGCTGGACCAGGTGACCCTGAATCCTCCCTTAGTTATGCTGCAATAGACGTAGGCTGCCGGGGGATTCCCATGATGCATTGAGTTCTTCCTTTCCAGTCACCTTTCTCACTCACTATGTATTAATAGACCTCTCTGCATTGAATCATATCTGTTATTAACCTCTGTCTCTCTTCCACAGCATGTCTTTTATCCTGTCTTCCTTCTCTCACCCCAACCAATCACAGCAGATGGCCCCGCCCCTCCCTGAGCCTGGTTCTGCCGGAGGTTTCTTCCTGTTAAAAGGGAGTTTTTCCTTCCCACTGTCGCCAAAGTGCTTGCTCATAGGGGGTCATATGATTGTTGGGTTTTTCTCTGTATCTATGAAGCGCCTTGAGGCGACTTTTGTTGTGATTTGGCGCTATATAAATAAAATTGAATTGAATTGAATTGAATTTAGTGTTAAATTGGTCTCCTCTGAAAATAAAAATATCATAATGTTCACATCTGGTGACATCTTGCTTTCACTGATGTTTGTGCAACTCTATGATAAACCTTGAAGAACCGATTTGTCACAGTTTACAGCCCAATATCAATATCAATATATGAAGCAATATTTGCTTATTGACAGGAGTGTAAATACATTATTGTACCCTAACCCAGATTCTTGAGGGGCTGTAAACTTTGAGCTTAGCTGTTGAGGAGAGGAAAAAGGAAGTTAAACATGCAGCTTGGAATCACGGTCCATTTCCCTTTCAAGATGCTCAGAGCAGAAACCTTATGTGGGGCTCTTCCTCTACAGGAGCTAAGTGGACAAACTCTACACCAATATTATATATTATTTCAAGCATATTCTAGATTTCCAGCTATTAAACCCTGGGAATATCTGAAAAACACAAAAACTGTAATGAACACCAAAACTCAAACTAACTGAAGTGAAAACATGATCTGAGTTTATGCGCTTCTGCTGAGCAATCAGCAGCATTTATCCAGCACTGCACCTTTTAATGTCACTTGATTTCCATAATGGCCCCATGGTTTCCCAGTATTGATTATAGCTTTAAGCAAATCTTCCACCATCAGCAGCACCAAAACTCGATTTCACTAGATTGAGCACGCTCCCACAGATTATGCTTATGAAACATAAGAAAGACCTAAGAGCGAAAAAGACAGACAGTGGGAGACAAATGAGACAATTAAAAGGGAGGAAGAGAAGCAGCTGGCTGACTGAGCGTAATGACGGAGAGTAAGTTGAGAGTGACTGCAGTGAGGGGGAGAGTGTATTATATTTCCGGTTGAGTGAACACTGGCGCGACTTGCTGTCGACTTGGATCCGTACACCTGACTGTTTGGCTTACCTGACTGTGCGTGATGTGGCCTGGCAGGATCTACGTCCTGATCGTGTGGGTCTGGATTTTTATGTCATTGGTCTATCGACCCAGTACTGGATTTCACCAATACTCAGCTGACGAGCTTCTCCATCTCCGCTTCCACCTGGCTTCTCCACCGCTGGCTGTGCTTCATCTCCACTCAGATATCGCCTTCCTCCCTCGCCGAAAGTACATCCACCAGGGCTCCCGTCGGAATTTTCACCATGACGACTCTAAGCCAATACAGTCCCTCTGGTCCACTTCATGTCGTCCTCCACGGAACCCCGACAGGGCTGCTGACCACAGTGTTTTAGCCACCCTGCCCAGGTCGGCTAACACCTCTGTCCAGTCTGACAACACCGATGTCAACTTCGGCCTCGCTTACGAGCAAGGGTCCTCTAATTCGGGATCTACTCACAGACCGTAAGTTTGACTTTTTCTGTTTGACCGAGACGTGGCAACAGCCCAATGACTTTTCGCCGCTCAACGACTCCACCCCCCTGGGGTTTGTTTACACCTGCCAACCTCGTAAGTCCGGCCGTGGTGGAGGTCTCGCGGTAATCTATTGCAAGAACTGGAAAGTCACGCCGTTGTCTGTACCTGTCTACAGTTCCTTTGAATCCATTGTCTGTCAACTCTCAGGACCTGTTCCAACTGTCATAGCTGTTATTTACCGCCCTCCAAAGTCTAATTCTGTCTTCATAAGTGACTTTGTTGATCTCCTGACTCACATAACTACTGTTTCCCCTAATATAATACTCCTGGGAGACTTTAATATTCATATGGATAACAGTGATCATCCACTCACCAAAGACTTCTCATCCTTCCTCGATAGTTTTGGCTTTAAACAACACATAAACTTTCCTACTCATACTAAGGGCCATACTTTGGACCTAGATTGTTGCTCTGGACTTACTCCTTTTAACTGCAAAGCTGATGAACTGCTAATTTCTGACCACTTGCTTCTTTCTTTCAATATCAAAATGACCTTTTCTATACCCAAGAACCTTCGTACCATTTCTTTTCGGAATATTAAGAAAATCAATCCTGATACTCTTTCCTGATACTCTTTCCTGATACTCTTTCTTTTGCTTTCTCTAGGTCATTCATAACCTGTTTACTCAAGAGGACTTAGTTTCCTATTATAACTCTAGTCTCAATAGTATTCTAAACTCTGTTGCCCCACTCAAAACCAAATCTGTATCATTCTCTCAGTCAGCACCCTGGTTCACAGCTGAACTCAGGCTCCTGAAAGCAAAAGGACGATGACTTGAACGCCTTTATAAGAAAACTGGTCTGAATATCCACAAGGAAATGTTTAATAATCATATTATGTATTAGAAGGAGTGTATTAATCAAACAAAATCTGCCTACTACTCCACCATTATCTGTTCAAAAGACGACTCAACCAAGATACTGTTTTCACTGTTCAACTCTTCTTTCAGGCCACCAGATTTTTTACCTGCTCACCTTTACTCGTCCTCCTTTTGTGATTCTTTAATGTTATTTTTCATTGAGAAAATTCACAAAATACACCAAGACCTGGTTTCCGAGGTTCCATTTAGCTCTTCCTGTGTAATTCATCTCCCATCACACTGTTTTTCTGCTTTCCAGCTCCCCTCAGTTACTGATATTTCAGATTTCATCTGTAAGTCAAAACCTTCTACTTGTCAGCTGGACCCCATTCCTACAGTTTTGGTTAAGGCATGTCTACCTTCTTTGCTTCCCCTCATATCTGCTATCATCTGCTCTTCACTTACCACTGGAACTGTTCCTGCTTCCCTCAAAATTGCCGCCATCAACCCAACATTGAAAAAAACTGGTCTAGATCCCAATAATTTTGAGAATTTTCGGCCTATTTCCAATCTACCAGTCCTTTCAAAAATTCTTGAGAAAATAGTTGCCACTAATAATAATCTGTATGAACAGTTCCTGTCCCATAGCACTGAAACAGCACTTATAAAAATAACCAATGATCTTCTTATGGCAGCTGACTCCGGTTTACTTTCCATTCTTATTCTCCTCGATCTGAGCGCTGCTTTCGACACTATTTCTCACTCCGTTCTCCTCAGTAGGCTAGCCTCCATCGGTCTCTCCCATACTCCACTAGCCTGGTTTAAATCATACCTGTCTCATCGCACTCAGTTCATTCAACTCAAATCCTTCACTTCTCAGCCCTTTCCTCTGACCACTGGCGTGCCCCAGGGATCTGTCCTGTGCCCCTTCTTTTCATTATCTACCTTCTACCGCTTGGACATATTTTCCGTAAATACAATATCCATTTTCACTGTTATGCCAATGACACCCAGCTTTATCTGTCCACTAAACCTGATTCTGCTCTTCCCCCATCCTCCCTCACCCTCTGTTTAGCTGAACTAAATTCATGGTTCTCTTCTAATTTTTTCAAACTCAATAGTAATAAATCCGAGCTCCTCTTGGTCGGCACTAAATCAACATTATCCAGAACCAACAGTTTCTCTACTACTATCGATAACTCACCGGTCTTCGTTTCTTCCTCTGTGAAAAGTTTGGGTCTCATCCTCGACAGTACTCTATCTTTCAATTCACACATTAATAATGTTACTCGGTCTGCATATTTTCAATTGCGCAACATTAATCGTCTCCGTCCTTTTCTCACCCCACATGCCACTGCCATTCTTGTCCATAGCCTTGTTACTTCCCGGATTGATTATTGTAACTCACTTCATTTTGGTCTTACTCAAAAATCCACCCACAAGCTCCAACGCGTCCAGAACTCTGCTGCCCGTATCATCACCAGAACCCCTTCTGTCCACCACATCACTCCTGCCTTGCAGCAGCTTCATTGGCTCCCGGTCAAATATCGTATCAATTTTAAAATACTCTTGTACACATTTAAGGCTATTCATCATCTCTCTCCTCCATATCTCTCTGACCTGGTTAAGATCACCGCCCCATCTCGTTGTCTCAGATCTTCTTCTTCCCTTTCACTCTCCGTCCCTTCCCCCCGTCTTGCCACCATGGGGAGCAGGGCTTTCAGCTGCTCTGCTCCATGACTCTGGAATTCCCAACCTCCTGATTTAAGAAATATCTCTTCCTTCTCACTCTTTAAGTCCAAACTCAAATCCCATTTGTACAAAATAGCTTATCCCACATAACCTTTCCACTCTCCTATTTTATTTGTTTATGTCTTATGATTTTATGATTCTGTAAACTACTTGCTTTTATGTTGCTTTTATTCTACTCTGTACAGTGACCTTGAGTGTTTTGAAAGGCGCTTTCAAATAAAATGTATTATTATTATATGTGATCAAGACCAGCAATTAAGTCCTCTCGGTTTCATTGTAGTAGAATCCCACTACCTGAAGCCCTGATTTTTCTGATCTGAGCCATGGAAGTCAATAATATAAACTCGGGGTGGGTTTCCATTATCGATTTTAAAATCAATTTTAGCTTTAATAACGTAATATTAATTCATTAAATCCTGAATCGATTTTTAAATATAAATGTATTTTGCCAAAAACTCCAGAATCTCAGCTTAAACCTCACAAAACTATTTCAACAACCACCAAACAGCTAAAACAGTAAATGAGAGCAGGTAAACGGATTCCACACAAAGACGTAAACACAGAGCGTGGACCCAACGCATCAGAATCTGTGAGATGTCGGCTTTCTCACCCACCGTCGGGGCTGAAAGCCGACAGCTCACAGATTCTGAAGCTGCACGTTTCGTCACTCTCCAACCAAAATTGACTGAACCAGCAGCAAAAGCAGATCAAAACTACGCTTGATGTTACTCAAACATCTTCATGAATTCCCACAGACTTTGGCTGTTTTGTTTCCACCACGATAAAATCACAATTCCTGCACAGCTCTCTCTCAGTGTACTCAGAGAACAGTTTCCCATCTCAAATCTCAGTTGTTGGCATTATTTGTTCACTTATTAAACACCAGTCTACCGTTTATTACAGTGCTGTCGGCCACTATTTTTTTTTTCCAAAAATGACTTCCAACACAACCCTTATTTCTGCTGTTCAATACCGAAGAAATTGAAACAAATTATGCCAAATTGCTAAACTCTTAGCTGTGTCTGTAATCAAACCTCTGTAACTTTGCTCTGCTTCATTTCAGCAGCATCAGGTAATGTTCAGATGTTGATTCATGGTTTTCTTCAGTTTTTGTTCTACTGCAGAATATTTTTAAGGTTAACTGCTATAAAAGGCCAGGACAGGAAAATCTCCTTCATGTTTTTCTGTTTTATCCTCAGTTACTTTGACACAAAGGCATCTGCTGTGAGGCTCACACCTCTGATGAAGTCTCACAAGTGTCAGTACTGATAAATTATGAGAATTATAATATTTCTGACTGTCGGAGGCAAAATCGAATCGAATTGAATCGATGCGGGACCTTGTGAATCAGAATTGAATCGATTTTAGAAATCAGTGACGATACCCAGCCCTAATATAAACTAGTGATGATCTGCTAATTGATAAACTGAAGGTTTAATTTCAGGCTCGGCCTCCATTGATAGCCGGAAGAAGCAGGCAACTGTCCCAGTGCTTCTAACGCTCTGGGCAGCGGTCTATTCATTCATTCATATAGACTATGATGGACGGATTGTGTTCTATCGTATGGTTTTCTATCCAGGTGATTTTATTGGTAGTACATTTGGGATCACTATCATTTAAAAAAAACAAAAGAAACTAAAGAAACAGATTATGTTTTGTGACAGGTTGTTAGTAATGTTTTTTTACAGTTTAAAATTGGTTCTTTGTTAGGTATAGACACAACGGCGGTGAATCTCTTGAGTATGGTGATTTTCATGCTTGAATAATTAATTGGTCAGTGATAAGTGGCTAAACAAAGAGAATAATATTCCTCTGACAGTGACAGTGAGAAAAAGCAAACAATTTTCAGAAGGCCTTAAGAACTACTGCTCAAGACTACTTGTTTTGCTTCCAATTAACCAATGGCTCCTTGGAAGCAAAATATAGAGTAGAGCGGGGTGATTAAAAGAGGTTGGCTCAAGACTTTTGTATAGTATTGTATATCTTAGCCTCGCCAAAAGGAATCAGCTGGAAATCATTTCAGTTCTTTTAAAACCAAAGGAAGTATCCGGAGGATGTAAGGAGGTAGCAAAAGAAAAAGAATGCAACAATCAAAAGGCCATACCTGCACCTTTAAAAAATGTGTGTAAGTAGGTGCAAAACCAGTCATGGTAAATAGGCTTTTCTACTCCATCCAAACACTCAAAGCACTTCAACGAAAAGAAAAGAAAACAAATTTGTGTTGCAAATTCTTCAGATGCTTCTCAGTAGTTTGTCTTTTGTAAGAAAGGACATGTCGCATGGAACACAAGATTACATTTTATGTATTTGTAACATATGTGTTAAATACTTGTGAATTTCACCAAAACACCCCTTTTTTTAATTCAATATTTCATTTTGCGTCTTCATCCCCTGCCTATGTAATATAGGTCTGTGTGTGTTCGTGTGTGTGCGCTGCGTGTGACGTAGGCGCGTGAATGCGTGCCCCTGGTCACAGCTCCTTTCAGCATGGCCGGAGGTAAGTCACCCAGTCTTTAAGTCTGACGTCATTAACCTTGTGTGGGCCCAAACTCCGCTGCAGGTCCATAAGTCAAATGATCACTATGGCATCACTGAGAGTTGAAAAACTGTCTAAATTCTTTCATCTGTAATAAAATGATCAGTGTGGCTGCTCTACCAGGTGTAACAATTAAGTTTAACATCCAGGCATCCATGATAATGGAATTTATGACATTTAATGGAGTTAGAAGTTAGCAGAGAGCTAGCTCGCTAGCTTCCATCTAAATACAATATAGCATGTCCTGACTGAGGAATTTCGGAAACAAATTAAAACGTACAGCTCTGCTATCACTTACGACAAAAATGAAGACAGAAAATTAAACAGCAGTGACTTAGGGTTACTAAATTTTGGCTAGCTGGTATATAACGATGTGCTACGTGATCGCTAGTGACACAGCTATGTTAGCTTAATATAAACAGTGAAGCTGGAGGATGAACGCTAACAAATGGAGGACATTTTTCCACTCGATAAAAGTTAACATGAGGATTCTCGATGGTCAGGGGAAAATGCAATCGCATGGCAAGATGCTGTAAACAGACCAAACTTGAGTCAGGAGAACAACTGACATAATCCATCCACAATACGAGGTTAGCCATTAATATACTGCTGCATGGGCTGGGCTGTAGTTACATCGTAAGGTTTTAAAAACTGAGCTTTAAAATTAAAAGCGGTAATAAAAACCGAGAGAGGCCGACAGTGATCACTGACTGTTTTTAGGGGCTTTTTGATATTAAATAGAACAAGATACAAAGCATTACAACATGTTAAAAACACAAAAGCCTTATTAAACGCAGGGTAGTTTGGGCCCGGAAGCAGTATTCCTCACGTCATCACTTAAAGACCAGACTGCCATGTTGCTCTCGGCTAATTAAAGTTTGTTAAGACCACAAGCTGCAATGCGAATATAGTTGAACCGCTGTGTTTTTGTCTGTTGTTAAGAGACTCGTTCGGTGTAGGTTTCGTGGAGAGCAGAGTTCACTAATTTAAGTCTTTTAATGAGCTTTAGCCGAGAACACAGCTGTAATGTTAGCATGCTGAGTTAGCCTGGTCGCTAGCGGGAGGTGAAAGGAATCGCTGCAGTATTATTTTTTAACAGCGTGCACTGTTTTCCTTTGTCAGGAGAGGTGTCCTAGCAGGCGCGCTACACACACAGAACGCAGACTTGTAATTCTGTGTTGCAGGTATGGAGATGTTTTTTTTAATGTTTTGGGATGTGGATTTTTGTTCATTGTTTTTATGGTACAGTGTTATATCGCCTGTTGGATGCCATTTATTAATATGATTGTACTTGAGTATAACGTTTGAACTATAAGCACCAAAATATTGGGTCCTGGTTATTAAATTGTATTTGTCTGATTGTTTATTTGGTTTTTAATTGTTTTGTTTATTGTTCTTATAAGTTATTTTTGATGATTTTTCAGTGATATATTATTTATTTTGTGCTTTTTGTTTGTTTTTTTGAGAACTTAAGTTAATATTTTAAAATAATTTGTTGTATTTGATTTATTATATTATTGTGGCGTTAAAGCTGCAAGGCACAGCTCCTTTCAGCATGGCCACGTTAGAGGTGTCCTAGCAGGCGCGCGACACTCACAGATCACGGACTTTAATTCTGTGTTGCAGATCCGCAGTAAAGAGCCCATAGACCCAGTGCTGTCTCCTGCCTCTTACTTACATGCCAGAACACAACACATTGACAGGCGTAACTTACAAACGGGTTACATATTACATCATTTTTAAATGTATTATCATTTCCACTCCATGTATATCTTCCTGGGTCACAGTTTGTTGATTGGGTTGATTTTATTTTTACCTGAACCTACTGATTTGGTTCATTTAAATTTTAAGTCAGTATCTACACACATTAGAGGTTAGGTGAGGGGCTAACAGTCAAATAACTGATTATATGTGAATATAGATCAGTGGTCTCCAACCCCCGGGCCACGGACCAGTACCGGACCGTGAGTCATTTGGTACCAGCCCACGAGAGTTGAAGCTCGGGTGTGAAATTTATGGTTTTCAAAGTTTTAATCTTTAACTCGGTTTCCCTGGGTCTTTTCCCGTGTTGTAGTTGTGTCTTATTTTGAAAGAAATATTTACGCATTGCCATAGCCACCAGAGAGCATTAAGGGGCAGAGAAGAGGATGTTACTCTCAATGTTGTTGGCGTAGGACGCTGCTAATAGAGTTATTATGCACCAACATATGTTTAAAAGTTTAGAACCAGTGGCTCTAGCTGTTTCTCTTTTCATAACAAACATTATCGTTATGCGTACAATATAAAAAGAGTGGCTGAGAATCACTATTGATGTTGGCATTTTTTTCTTCCTAAAACTGGCATTGCCATCAGTATGGTGTACATTTGAGGACAACCTCAGGTTTCAGGAAAAAAGCCGTGAGGTCTCAGAAAAAAAGTCGTTAGGTATCAGGTGTCAGGTGTCGGATGTCAGGTATCAGGTGTCAGATGTCAGGTCTCAGGTGTCAGTTGTCAGGTGTCAAGTATCAGGTGTCAGATGTCAGATATCAGGTCTCAGGTCTCAGTTGTCAGGTGTCAGGTGTCAGATGTCAGATATCAGGTCTCAGGTCTCAGGTCTCAGTTGTCAGGTGTCAGGTGTCGGATGTCAGATATCAGGTGTCAGATTTGAGGTGTCAGGTATCAGGTGTCAGGTGTCAGGTATCAGGTGTCAGGTCTCAGACAAAACGTCGTCAGGTCTCAGGTGTCAGTTGTCAGGTGTCAAGTATCAGGTGTCAGGTATCAGGTGTCAGATGTCAGGTATCAGGTCTCAGGTATCGGGTCTCAGGTGTCAGATGTCAGGTGTCAGGTATCAGGTAGATCAGCTGCCCAATCCACAGAGGCCCTTCTGTCGGGTAGTCCAGTATACTGAAGAACACCTCAGGCTGTCAGGTTAAAACAGTTGGCCATGGTTTTGTAACGTCTATCTGCCATTCCCGAACAGAGTTTCTGAATGACTGCAGCTGCCAGTCAAAACTGTTATGATGACGTCACACCCCAATTTCACAGCAAATTGGTAGTAATTACAATCAAACTTATGAGAAAGGAGACCCCTTGAACATAAAGCAGCATAGTGAGAACTAATGTCGCTGTTGCGACGTCCATTTTTGCTACAGTCATTGGCTGGGACCTGACAACAGCGCCACGTGAAGGAGGCTTCTCTCTGTCTGATAGCTTGTGTTCTGACACCTCAGACCTGACTTTTGAGACCTGACACCTGAGACATGACAACTGACACCTGATGCCTGATAACTGACACCTGATACCTGAGACCTGACACCTGATACCTGACACCTGACACCTGATACCTGACACCTGATACCTGACACCTGATACCTGACACCTGACACCTGATACCTGACACCTGATACCTGACACCTGATACCTGACACCTGACACCTGATACCTGAGACCTGACACCTGATACCTGATAACTGACACCTGATACCTGATACCTGACACCTGATACCTGACACCTGATACCTGAGACCTGACACCTGACACCGGACACCTGACACCTGATACCTGAGACCTGACACCTGATACCTGACACCTGACACCGGACACCGGACACCTGATACCTGATACCTGACACCTGATACCTGATACCTGACACCTGATACCTGACACCTGATACCTGACACCTGATACCTGATACCTGACACCTGATACCTGACACATGACACCTGACACCTGATACCTGAGACGACTTTTTGTCTGAGACCTGACGGCTGTTTTCCTGAAACCTGACATTTTTTTGTCTGAGACCTGAGACCTGACAGCTTTTTTCCAGAGACCTGAGGATGTCCTAAAATGTACACCGTACATCAGACCCCAAAATTCAATGTGAGTCAAATTATGTCTTACTTTTCAGGATCCAGCCCACGGAAACCTTGCCACACCTGTGATCCATGATGTGCACAGAAGAGCTCTGCAGGAGTCAAACACTAAATTAACCAACTAATTAAAAACAAACGAACGAACGAACATTAATACTAGTCTGACTTTTTGATTGACTAATGATCTCTGGGAGGTGTGGGACAAAAACACTAAAGCAATTAGCACTCAGGATGGCAAAAGGGCTAGTACATAAACAACATTTGAAATTCTGCTCCAGGAACTGTCAGATCTTTGCATATCAAATGTTTCGAGCTCTTGACAAACGAGGTCTAGCAAGTTTAGCTGAGGGTATGAAGTGAATTCCAGCAGGGAAATCCCCAGGACCTGGCCTCTGTCCTCACCAGCATACAAATAATGCTGCTGAAACTGAACACGGAGGTGTTACTCGTCCAACACAAACTCACCCAACAACTTTAGCTTTTTACCTTTTTAAATTCTGAGAAAAAAATATTTACATAGAACAGTTACAATAAACACATATTGGAAATATGGAGTGGTGACATAGGCACAGAATGTGGAGGAAAAGAAAGTGAAAGGAGAAACAAACAAAATGTAACACAGGACCATAGTGATCAGGTGTGTTAACATGTCTCAATTCAGCTTGACGTTTGAGATTAGGCTTAAAATTTTCCGTTTTAACAAAGCATATAGTTAAGGCAGGTGACCCTGAATTATTTACACTGAAATGGTTCCTGGCTGTGTTTCTCCCTCTCTCACCCTTTTCACTCACTAGGTGTTTATACAGCACTCTGCATTGAATCATTAGTCATTATTAAACTCTGGCTGTCTTCCACAGCATGTCTTTGTCCTGTCTTCATCCGTTCACCCCCAACCAGTCATAGCAGAGGGCTGCTGGAGGTTTCTTCCTGTTAAAAGGGAGTTTTTCCTTCCCACTGTCACCAAGCACCTGCTCATAGGGCTCATCTGATTGCATCTATTGCAGTTTTCTGGTTTTTTGTGTGTTATTGTAGGGTCTTTACCTTATTTGGCACGATACAAATAAAACTGAATTGAACTCAGTGTGTCTTGATGCATGCTCAGTCATCCAGGTAAGAAAATCTCTAAAGGTTGATTCTGTTCATCTGGACGTACCGTTTTCAGCCCACTGAAGTGGCCTGGTTTCAATCATTATGCAAATGTACTGTTTATAAGATTGGGGAAACCTGCAGTCAGCTGAGACTGAAGAAGTCACTTGGATGAGTGACGAAACGTTTCTCCCACTGAAAACACTACGTCTAGATGAACAGAATCAACCTTTGGAGATGAACTCAGTGTGATTTTATACATGTTCACTTGTACTGGGCGTCTTGTAGGTTGAAGTATATGTTTGTCGGGAGCAATTTTACATGTTCCCAGCAAGCAAAGCCCCACGAGAAGCAATCGCTGACAGAATGACGCAGGGTCCAAGTCATACCCAGACCTCCACCTACCATTGAGGGTCCCAGGCAGCCACTTTACACTGTGTATTCTTGATTATTTTCTTCATTCATTCTGTCTATCACATGTTAATTTGTCAGTACTCAGTATGAGGCATTAAATGAGCCAAGACTTCATGATGTCATGCTTGCCCCTTTTTCTGTTTATTTTTACTTCATTTTTGCTTCTCTTGAGTGGTTCATGTTAAAATGATATATTGATGTTCTAGTACTCAGCTACTGCAATGCATCATTATTACTGTTTCAGGTCCAGCCAACCCACTCACTGTACACACTACAAGCCAGTATACTTTCCATCAGGTTGGGATGTACAGAAAATGTAGACCAAGTGAACATGAGGTCACAATGAGTGGAGAATGAACAGCATAGTGTTGTTCATTAGAACAGAGGGCGATCATGTTTTAATTAAGGTTTCTAGCTTTTCCAGGAACTTTGTCCTATCTTGCCGGCACACACCCCTCACCTATTCTCCACAGAATCCACTAATAATCTATTTTCATGTGTTTAAGCCTTTGAGGGTTAAATACACTCGGCAGAGGGCATGCCAGGGTAATCCCACGAGGGAAGTGATTTGAGTGCTGCTACAGTTCTGCTCAGATGACATGCACACAGCATTTCCTCTGGGATATTTTCCTTTTCTGTTTTTTGGTACCAGACAGCAGGATGTAGGAGGGACTCCACGGCAGGTCCCCAAGAGACTCTAATAAAAATGGTGCCAAAAATTCCCACCGCTAGCTGAGAATACATTAACATACTGTATATCATGAACATACCTTTGTACTTTTAAATGTATATACTTATAGGCTAAATGCACCTCAAGGGGTGGCAGGCTAAGTTTTTAAATTCAAACTAAAAATTGTGACAAAGTTTGAGTCAATCTCCCCTCCAACCTGTCGTCCTGGCTCCTCCTTGCCGCAGCATTTGTGTTGTACCTCATCACTCTCTAGCCATAAGAGCAGTTCCTTCTTCCGAATGTTGGATCACTGAGCTACTAGTTGTTTCACTGTCACGCTGGGTATCAAAGATTCCACAGGTCCAGCATCATATTCATGTAACCCCTTCTGCTGGGGTTACTTGCGTAGTAGCATTCCAACAGTAGTAGCATCCCTGTTCTCATCTCTTGCCCACTTGTGTCTTCTTGTTCTCGTAGCCCACTTCTCATCCTTACTGGATACAGACGGTCTATGTAGCTCTATACACTACCAGTCAAAAGTGTGGACACACCTTTTCATTTAATGGTTTCCTTTTAGTACTTTCTGCATTGCAGATAAAAACTGAAGGCATCAAATATATGAGCAAGATATATGGAATTATGTAGCAAAGAAAAAATGTATAATAACTCTAAATATTTCTTATACTTTAGATCCCTAAAAGCAGCACCCTTTGCTGCACACCCTTGGCCTTCTCTCAATGAGCTTCATGATGCAGTCACCTGAAATGGGTTCCCTTCACAGGTATGTCTTGTCGGGGTTCATTTGTGGAATTTCTTGCCTTCTTAATGGGGTTGGGTCCATCAGTTGCGTTGTGCAGAAGTCAGGTTGGTACACCAGCAATATCTGTTAGAATTCATGTTATGGCAAGAACCAATCAGCTAAGTAAAGAGAAACAGCAGGCCTTCATTACTTTCAGAACTGAAGGTCAGTCAATCTGGAAAATTGTTGGGAAACCATACCTCAGCAGTAATCAAAGCAAAGTGTGACTATTTTGAAGAATTTAAAATATATTTGAGTAGTTTCACACTTTATAGTGTGTATAGTGTATCGTGCATAGACTTCTATGGGACCTGATGTGTTGGGGAGTAACGGATTACATGTACCGGCATTACATATTTAAAATACAAAACATGAGTAACTGTATTCCGTTACAGTTACCGTTTAAAAAGGTGGTATTCAGAATACAGTTACTTTGTTGAAATAAATGGATTACACGGCGCTCTTTTCCTGTTTCATATGTTTGGCTGTCCCCTCTCTATTTTTGGTAATTCCACGCCGGTGGAAACCCAAACAAAACACGCATTAAGAGGCTCTAATGTCTGTATCTCAATCTCTCCCCTACTTGCGGCCGCATAATGACGTGAAGAAATCCATCCATCCATTCGCTACCGCTTATCCTTTTCAGGGTCGCGGGGGGTGCTGGAGCCAATCCCAGCTGTCATAGGGCGAGAGGCGGGGTACACCCTGGACAGGTCGCCAGTCTGTTGCAGGGCCAACACACAGGGACAGGCAACCATTTGCGCTCACATTAACTCGCACATTCACACCTAGTGGCAATTTGGATTATCCAATTAACCTATCCCCACAAGCTGCATGTCTTTGGACGGTGGGAGGAAGCCGGAGTACCCGGAGGGAACCCACGCAAACACGGGGAGAACATGCAAACTCCACACAGAAAGACCCCAGCCTGATGGTGGAATTGAACTCAGGACCTTCTTGCTGTGCGGCAACAGTGCTAACCACCGTGCCACCGTGCTGCCCGACGTGAAGAAATATTTTTTAAAATTATTATTAAAAAAATTATTTAATATGAAGGCAATAGGCAGAGTGTTACAGGCGTAGCCATTAAGAACGTAGGGTTTTGACAAATCATGGGGATGTGTTTTTGGCTGAGATCGTTGAATTTTATTTTGTCAGGGCAATTATCTTTTGTTAAACTTTATGCTTGCTGTGTTGTATGGTTGTTTAGGCACTCAGTAACGTAATAACTTAAGAATTCGATTTTATTGTCCCTTTTTTTGTGTGTGTACCGATAGTTAGTAACTATTGAAAATAGACCCAAAATGCAAAGGTGAATTAACCATGGGATTGGAAGCTGTCCTTTTTTTTGTTTTTGTTGTTTTGTTTTGGGTTTTTTTTTTCGTTTGGTTAAATGTTAAAAACAAATAAAGACTTCAGTTACAAAAAAGCATGTAGCCTGATGGGCAGTGTAGTCCGTGCTGCAGGGAGAATGGACTGCTGTACCCGTGATGTGTCTGTGAGGAGGGAGATAAAGGAAAAGTCCGAGCTGTCACCGAGCAGAAACGGGAGCTGGAAGCATGTAAATATAATAATAACCACTGCAGCCAAACAGAGAGCCTGACGAGCCCAGTTGTAAGTAAGCTATTAAGACTCGACTGTACACCGTGTTCGTGTTTTCCTCTGAAACAATAAGCTCCGTTGCAGCAGCCTTTCAATGCCTCTCTCTGTCTCTGCTAGCAAACAGACAACAAAGTAAAGCTAGTTTTCAGCTACGAGCCGACACGAACCCGACGTATTAGCCAGAGGTCCCTTTACTACGGTTCGGAGCTGCGGACCTGTTTTATATACGCGTGGAATAGTTTTCTATACGAGATCGCTGCAAAAAGTGCAGCCTTACCTAATGTCCACCTACTGTTACTCATTTATATTAAGATTTTAACATCTAGCTGGTGTTGGTATGGAGAGTAACCTTCAGTAACAGTAATAAATCACAGCAATAGGACATTCATGTAGTTGTGAAAAGCATGATAATATATTAAGTAATTCAAAGTATTCAGAATACGTTACTCACATTTGAACAGTAACCTTCCCAACACTGGGGACCTGATGTGTTTTTGCAGCCAAAGCCATCATCATCCTACTACCTTAGACAGACTTAAGGTTAATGCTCTCCTGCATTGGCTATGTCCATGTTTTATCCCTTCTAATTGTGCCACCAGCAGGAGTGTGTATTCATCACCTGTGTAAAAGGGATAAAAGGGCCTGTATAGTCTAATCCTTAAATCTCCTTATAACAATCAAACTACATTTTGTAGGTTCTAGATTTAGAGATATAATGCACCAGTTTAGCAGGCAAATCTAGCACACACAGAGCTCACCATAGCATCTGTCTCATGCAGCCATCAGAACAATGCTCATAGACTAACTGGCCTATTAGTTTTAGCATTAGCTTTGAAGGAGGGAAGCAGCCATTACAGCTGTAGCAGCCTCTGACCAGTGCTGACTGACCACTCGGCTGGCAGGCTGACTAGAGCATTATGAATATGAAGTGAAAGAAAGGAATGCTGGAACAGTACCATTATCAGCTGAAATTCTATCCATGCACTTTCCCTCTAATGACATCTACACTTCCTCACAGACTCTGACACTTGGTTACTCAGAAGTGTGTAGTGTGCCTTCAGCATGCCATCATTGATTAGCCCTTGTCATTGCCTTTCTGCAATTGTAAGACTTCCATCATGTGTAGAGTGCCTGCATGGCATTTCAGGCCATTTGTCAAAGAGCGAGGGATAGGGTGAAATTCCAGAAAGCATGGATCAGATCATAGAATAGAATAGAATAGAATGCCTTTATTGTCACTATACAGTTGTACAATGAGATACAGAGCATCTCCTACTCAGTGTAAACATGCTGGGGGGGGGGGGTACAGTTCTGCAGCGCTATGTACATATGGACAGTATTAACATAGGGAAAAACATATATATATATATATATATATATATATATATATATATATATATATATATATATATATATATATATATAATATTGGAGCTATCAAGAAGAAAGTGCAGGGAAAAAATGGGGGTGGCAGTCTAAATGGTAAGTTCGATAAAGACTATTAACCTCATAAGACCCGAACTCTTCCACTGCATGCATTTTTAATTTCTCTTTGATATTTGGGCTGATCGGGACCTGATGAATGTAAAACAAAGAATTACCAGATTTTTTTTTTTTTTACATAATTTTTGTTTCTAAGAAAAATGAGAGCCACATATGAGGATATTCATTTAAAATTTCGATAGAACAGTAGCAGTATAATGTCCTTGTAAATGGATATCAGGCCCTTGTAGAGCAAAATTTAGTATTTTGGTCTAAATAACCCAAAATGTGACGTCCACATATGTGGAGGCAGGTCCTAGGAGGTTAAAAGGAGTTATGGCAGGTACACAACTCTATTTCAGCCTCAGTTATCGATCCTGGATCATTTTTTGGTCCAGTATATATTTCATAGATCTGAGGTGATGGTGGGGTTATGGCAATGATTAATATAAGCTGTCAACAAGATAAGAACATCACAAAGAGGGTGAAATCACAGCTAAACTGAGGCTTAGAAGTTATTTATCTGGTCAGATCAGTTGCTACATGTCATCTTTTATGTCATGTCAGGACATAAAAGATGCTGATCATTTATTTACGACCTCAGAATTCAAGGAGTCCATTTTAAACCTTGGAAGATGTTTTTACAATGACCAATAGACTGACTCAAGTCAGTCATCTTTGCAAAATTTGAGAAGATGCATGTATTACATGCACGTAGGTCGACCAACATTTATGATCTGGACAGATGTCAAATGTATTTTTTAAATAACTGCACTATATGAATTAACTTGCTTGATTTAACCAAAAATATAAAACTACACAGCAGAAAAGTTCACAGAGGTCAAGAGGAAAAAACTCCGTTCTGTGTCAAGTCCAATCTTTCTCTCTGAATCTGTAACATGGAGATAAAGACGCCAGCTGGGCTGTGATTTCAGTTCAACTAATGAACACTGCACGTTGGTAGGGACAGCATCAGTGAGCTACCAGTGGACAGCAAACTTGGACAAACTGGCGCTGAGTTCTTCAGCTTTGAATGCCTTCTAACAGTGAAAAAGTAATCAGTGTGTTCAAACTGAGTTGTTGCACAGCTGATGCCGTCTGCTTCCAGGTAACGAAGCAGATGTTTCCTGACTGGCAAAGCTAACTTGAAATTGTGAATTCAGTCAAAATTTTCAGACACCCAAGAAGTTAGAGGCCAACTATGGAAATAAGTTGCCCTCTATGATTACTTTTTAGTGCCACGTATTATATGTAGAGGTGGGTCGAGTATCCAAAAATTGTACTTAAGTAAGAGTAGCATTACTTTAAAATATTATTACTCAAGTAAAAGTGAAAAGTAGTCGTCAAAAAAGTTACTCAAGTAAGAGTAAAAAAGTACTTGGCGAAAAAACTACTCAAGTAGCGAGTAACTGTTTAAAATGTCAGATTTATTTTTTAAATAAATGCTATCAGACATACAAAAATAAATAAATATACAAATTTTAGTATTTTCAACAGGAATATATGTAAAAACATCAACAAAATAAGGCACAACAATTCTAATTTCCAGGTTTCAGTTTTTCACAACATAAAGCTTTTTTCACCAATACTTACAGTAAATAATATAAATATATAAACAGTGCAAACAATTTCCAGTGACAAGATATGCTGTAAACTTTATATTCATTTTTGCTCCAAATGGCACAACAGCCTCAGAGAAAACATTAGCATGAGGCATCTTCAACGTATGTACATACAAGGCAGCTCAGTTTACCATAAATTGTATGGGTGTGCATCTATTTCTGCATATTTAGCAAAAATGTGCCATTTCTTCACTCAGTGAGGTGATGGTTAAGCTTCAGCAGCAGTTCGCTCTCAAGGTTCTTTCTGTGAAGCTGTGACTGTTCAGCAGTGAACAGGAGTCCTGCATGACTGAGAAGTCCTTCACAAGCTCCAGATGCAGGAAGAGCTGTATTGATTTTGATCAACAGCTTCTTGATGTGAGGAACGCCATGCAATAGATCCACACCTCCAGTGAATGGACATGAAAGGTACCTCTCCAGCTCCCCTGCTTCTGGCTTTCCTGACCCCATGGATGCATCATCTTAGTCGGTTAGGCTGCTGTTTGTGCTGGCCTCATCCAGCTCTGTGTCTAGGTGATGTCTGATGAAGTGGAGACCTGTGGAAAGATGTAAGGTTTTCAAAAGAATCAGGTCTGGTGCTGTATACACTGCCAAGCTGCAGATGTTTGTTTGGAGCTAGCCTCCAAAAGCTGGCCATACACTGTGTGATTTTTGGCCCATTTTGAGCCAATTTTTCAGTCACGCAACCGTTTTGGGGATCGGCCCATGTTTTGCCTTAATCGTGTGTGCAACGTGTCGTATACATGGGGTAACGAAAAGCAGTTAACACCTCACGACCAGCTCCCAATCATCAATCGTTTGGTCGCAAGATAATCAAACCAGTTTGAAATCCTGTCGCCCCTCAACGCAGCCTCTCACACTGCGCACGCACAAACACAGAAATGAATGAGAAAAGGTGGAGCAGCACAGCAGTGCAGCGTCTGATCTGGACACAAGAGATGGAGGCACAACTTGTAGGATGAGGCAAGCTCATCCGAGTACGTAAGCGTAGAGCTGCCACCCAGGCAAAAGAAAAATAGAGCTATATCACGTTATAACGTAAAAAGTTTATTGTTCTAACAATATACTTTTCATGTTCGTGCAATATAATATTTATATTGTACGAACGTGATAATTATGTATATTGTAATAACCTGATATTATATTGTTCAAACGTGAAAGGTATATTGTTAGAACAATATACTTTTCACTTTTCTATTTTTCTTTTGCCTGGGTGGCAGCTCTACGCTTCCGTATCCGAGGCTTTTCAATGTGGCCTCACAAAATTATCACGACTACAACAACCATGAAAAGAGTTGGATGGACATTGCTGCTCAATCACAGCTGCCTGGTCAATGTTTGTGTCTCTGTGTGAGTGAAAGACACAGAGAGGGAGAGCGAGGGACAGATTTGTATAAGCTTCATGTTATGGACGCACAGTTTGAGCACTCAGGTCGCATCAGAGCATCAGGCCGTATAGTGTGAGACCTGCATCGTGACCTATGAACTTCTAACCCCTGAGATTTAATTGTACAGTTTGAGCAGGAGCTGAATAACGTGACTGAAAAAAATCGCAGTGTTTGCCCAGCTTAATGCAGACTGTTTAAACTAAACAAGCTGCTGTTTCACATAATAAACCCTGTCAGCCGCAGTATTGCCTCTGTTTTAACAGTTAAAGCAGTAGAGACGAGCTGTTTGCATGAGTGTGGAACTCTAGCTTGTTTAACCAGGCTAGCTGTTAGCTTATAGCTCACGCTAGCTAACCAGCGAGCAGTTAAAAGGACAGCTGAAGCTGCACAAAACACCCACAAACTTGTCTCACTACAACGTAGCACCGAAAATATGACTCGCAGCTCGAGCTCGACACAGCTGCTGTAACATAAGACTGACATCCAGCTAACCACAGCTAAAAGATATTTAGAGAGAACTTACCGTTTCCTCAGGTTACACGAGCGGAGTTGTTTCACGCTGAAAAGTTGTTGTTTTGGCTCTCACTGAAGACACCGACACTGAAGACAGCTGTTCTTTTGTTCTGCTTTTAAGCGAAACATTCTTTGTGAGGAAAATGCTGTTCATCCTCTTCAGCTCTAGCGCAGACTGCCATGTTTTCATGTTTCTTCTTTCCGTGTGTCTCTACTTTGAAACGCTTGGGCCTGCCACAGTTTCAAACTGCATGGCCACATCTCATTGGTAAAAAAGTTACCGGAAATTCCACTGGCGGCATGTTATCTAATGTGTTAAACTAATTATTTTTTTAAAAAGAGTCGAATTTTGCAAATATAGCGGAGTAAAAGTACCGTTTCTTCTTCACAAATGTACTCAAGTAAAAGTAAAAAGTATCGTGCTAAAAAGGTACATTAAAAGTACTTTTTTTTTTTCAAAAGCTCAAGTAAATGTAACGGAGTAAATGTAACTCGTTACTACCCACCTCTGATTATATGCACATTATCATTGTCTTAATATGTACGTATATATGTCTTAGTCTGTGGCATTTTTGTATTGGAATGTAATGAAACCAAGTAATCGGTCTCAAAATGTTGAGTTATAGATGCCAGATATCTGTGTGAGGCAGACATTCTCATGTCCTTCTAAGAGTGGGTGGAGCAGCATGTTGTATTATCAAACAGAACATATCTGCAGCAGTAATAATGATCCATACAACACTGACGGGGAACATTTTTATGTAGAAAAGAGACTTATTTCTCATAATTTATGTATTAGTTAACAGTAGTTTCATGGTGTTTTATTGTTAATTTGTTCAAAAAAATGTCCTCCATCACACATTATTGTCAGCTTGTAGTAAATAGTAAGATAACTATAGTAGTAATATCACTTTCAGCCAGATAGGAGTGCAGAGAGGTGACGGCGTGCATGGAGAGTGCAGAGCAGTACGTTTTAATCTAGACCAGACTGCTCCTGTTACTGGATAAAGCTTTATTCTTGATTGGATTTGATATGATTTTGGTTCTTGGAAGTGTAGTCTCTACTTGCCCTTCTGTCAAATTCACTGCACACTACTGCCATCTCCATACACAGAACCTTTCTTGGTGTGTAAAGCAAACCTGTACACAGATGGACTGAATGTCACCACCAAGTAAAGTAGGAGAAAACCATAACTCAGTCCTGGCTGTATTCTGCATGGACAAACTGACATCACATGCACTCCTTCTGTCCTTCCTTCTCTTGTTTCTCCCCTCTTCCTCCTGCTGCATCTCTGCACTGCCAGATCAATACGGCCCTTAAGTGCTTTCTGACTAAAGGCAGATTCCACATTTAAGTTCTGGTGGTTGCAACTGAATCTCCACAATACACTGCTCCATGCTGAAGCTATGTGCCAATTCTCACAGCTCTGCCTGATCTGGGCTAATTCCTCTGTCTGTCCCACACATACCTTTACCGTCATATTCTTCAAAACCAACAGATTCAACATCCTCAGCATCCATTTCGATGTTCAGCATCACATGCTTTCAACTCTGCTTTCTGAACAACCCATGTGCTAAACGACCACATTTGCTTCTCAGCCGTTAAATACTGACCGGAGAATGTAAGCATTTGAAATTTGTCTGCCACTTAAGATGAAAAGTAGAAAAGAAATGTGACCTCAGAACATGCAGTTTGTGAATGTCCACTTTTTCTTGCAGCTACATTTACTTCTACCATTCTTTTATTTGTTGCTTTTGTCAGGAATTTGAAATCTATAGTCATTCAGATGAAGATACAGATGATGACAGAATTTCTTTTTTTTCTTTCTTTCTTTCTTTTTTTCTATATAAAATGGCGCCGGTGAGGTCGGCTGCCGTGCTGGATGCTCTGCCCCAACTTCTCCACTTTTTGCAGTTTTTCGTCACTTTTTGCTATATCTGCCATAATCTTGCATGGGCATCATGCAAAACACACAAATTCGCTACAGTAGAGACACTGGTTTCTATTGGTCTACAATACACGAACATTTCACCCAACCTGGCCAAAGGAGATCCTGAGAGAGAACAAAGGACGCGACCCTAAGCGACGGCCTCGAGGGAACAGGCTACGGGCTCGCGCACACCGCGCACCCATGGCCAGTATCCTGCTAGCCAATGTTCAATCCATCGAGAACAAGCTTGATGACCTCAGAGCCAGAATCAAGTTCCAGAGAGACATTCGGGACTGCAACCTCCTCTGCTTCACCGAGACTTGGCTGAACGCAGCGATACCAGACCACGCCGTGCAGCCGGCGGGGTTCTTTTCGGTTTACCGCATGGACAGGACAATGGAGTCGGGGAAGAAAAGAGGTGGTGGAGTGTGTTTGATGGTGAAAAACAGATGGTGCGACAGCACAAACATCTCCCCACTCAAACGCTCTTGCTCGCCCAATCTGGAACTTTTGATTGTTAAATGTCGCCCTTTCTATCTCCCTCGGGAATTCACTGCGGTCATTGCCTGCACTGTTTACATTCCGCCTCACGCGGACTCGGACACTGCCTTATGTGAGCTACATGAGGCTCTCACACATCAACAAACACTTCACCAAGATGCCGCACTCATTGTTATGGGAGATTTTAACAGAGTGAATCTCAAACGGACATTTCACAACCTTCACCAGCACATCAACGGCCCCACTCGGGGCACTAGGACATCAGACCACTGCTACACCCCGTTCAAGAACTGTTACAAGGCTCAGTCCCTGCCGGCATTTGGAAAATCGGACCATGCCGCCATCTTCCTCATGCCTGCTTACAAACAAAGGCTAAAGCAGCAACCACCAATCAGGAGGGAGGTCGCTCGCTGGACGGACCAATCAGTGACCGCACTGGATGACGCACTGGATGACGCACTGGATGACGCAGACTGGGACATGTTTCGGCGCAGCTCTGATGACATCAACATGTTTACATGTTGATGTCATCAAGGCGGACAAACTCGGGATCTTGAATTCCAACAATGGCGGCAGCTACTTAGTTGTAATATTACTCTTTCTGGGTCACAAAATACACTTTTAAGATATCTTGAGGCGTGAATGTAGTTGTGTAAACGTCAGATACCTGCTCGGTTTACAAGACATCACATATTTGCAAAATATGTGATGTCTCCGACGTTTTCGGAGATCTCACACCCACCATCTCGAAGCTAACGGGAGGTCGAGACCTACTACAGCCGGGAGGAACACCTCTTTCCCGGCACATCGTGCCTCGACCTCCCGGTCGGCTTCGAGCTGGCGGCCTCCGAAGAATGCGGCTAAAACTTTTGCGAGATCTCGCAAAACTTTTGCGAGATCTCGCAAAAGTCCGTCTTAATTTGTTTTTTCTCCCATGTCCCCTGCGGGGCTCCGTATGTTATACTTTGTTATTGCTACAGAAGAATATTTATTTTATTATTTTACATTTACAATTTTTTTTCCTGGGGACCCTGTGACGCCCTATTGAAGAGCCGTAGGCTGTGGATCTCTTAAGATCTTAAGATTTGTAAGGCCATGTTACTCCTAAATTTCTATCTTGTTCAAAGAGAAGATATAAAACAAAGTTCTAAGCTAATCGACCTTAGTGTTCTCCTTTTTTAAAAAGAATCGATAAGAGAATCGATAAAGAATCGAATCGTTAAACAGAATCGAAAATGGAATCGGAATCGTCAAAATCTTATCAATACCCATCCCTACATGTCGCAGTAGAAAACCTTTCTAATCCTTTAGCACTGATCAAAGAACTAAATCAAAATTTAAATACTAATAAGATCAAATATAAATCTGGCTCCCCACTGCTGGTGCTATTCTCCCTGTAACTGGATCATGTGTCCCCCTCATCTCTCTGCTGTTGCAGCCCTTGCCTTCTCTTCCTAGCACATCTTAAGCCGACCTCTTTGATGTTATTTTGGGATCAATATGTTCTGGAAGCCAGCGACTTCCTCTCACGCTACAGGGAGAGAGGGAGGAAGTGTGAACCAGATTTTGTCAACTGACAGCATGTGAGGATGCATCTCTGCGTTCTTCAGGCCACTTCGAGCTTTCTGACCACCATCCTCAGAAAAGTGTCACACGGTGCAGTACAGATAAATGCTATAACCATACATGTTTGACTCTGGGAATAAGACTGGATCCACCTAAAGGGACTCAGCAGGAAGTGCACGTGGTGTGTCCTTGCATTAATATGAATATTCAACCAGCAACAGAGACAGCCAGCTGGCACACTACTGTTATTGCTGTTTGTATGTAAAGGATTCTTCTTCTTGATACTTTTATCACAATTGGTATCAATTTAAAAGATTTATTGAGACATGACAATGAAGCAATAGGAGGAATTTCATCACTACAATATGCAAATATCATATACACTACTATACCCTGTCAACAGTGCAAACCCCTCATTGATTGGCTGACAGCTATGACAGGACTCTGTTACAGTTGTTGGTGTTTGAGATATTTCGCTACATTTTGCTCATTTTGCTTATCTCAAGTTTAGGTTGACTGACTGATAAATTTTGAAACACCAATGAAACACCAACACACATATCATAACAGGTAAACTTCAAATAACAGATTCAATATGTGACTCAGGCAGAGTTACCGGGGGGCTGTAAGAAAAATCACTACATGAGACAACATGCACTCACCCACTGAAAAGTCACACAAAATGAAGAGGAGTGTGAAAAGAGGGCTTCCTGCAAGGACCGTGTGACTGCGAAGAGCCCGAGAACGAGGAAAAAAAAGTCTGTGCTTTTAATGTGAATGAGTTTCTCTAATAGCCCTGGGAGCAATGTTGTTGGCTAAAGCATGGCTCACTGGTTTAATGGTAATTAGATTTTGCCTTTAGTTTGCCAGGCTCACCCAGAAGCTGTCACAGCAGCGGCCTTTGGAATGACACTGTCTGGTAGACTTTTTTTACCCACTGGTAAGGGCCAAAAACAGAGCTATGGGCACAAAGGCAGAGAAAGTGCATAACACACAGGAACAAAGATGCAGAGTAGGAGAAGGGTGGGGATTTAGAATGGCGATATAAGGCCCTGGCATTATTTGAATGATCTGACTTTAGGTACAGATGGACACACAGACAAACAGTGGTTCAAGTGTATGAGGTTGGTGTGTAGTGCTGTGCAATTATAATTATTGTATTAGTGACACAGTAGGTTTAAAAAGGGTCCAGGGACTTAAACTTTCACACAGAAATTAGAAAAAAAATCAACGCAACCTCATTCCTAATAAATTGATTTGCGACAGATTCTATAACACAGTGATACATTATGCTATGTTACCTAAACGTTTACCTATACAACCTAATCTCATTTAATTCAAAGAAAAAGCTCAGCATTTCTTTTCACCCACTGTGCATTTAACCATGTCACGAGCCAGGAACCACACCAAGTGCAAGCTAAGTTTAAACCGTGGCTCCTCCCGAACTTTTTAACCAATCATGTCATATCATCTTAGTATGACATTGTGAAAACTTTGTTCACTAGAAAGTGGCACCCTTTCATTATCTGGACTCCTGGACGGAGGGAGGTCCATGACGCCATGTTTAACTTGAACCCTCCACCGTTTAATACATTTTGAAAACTTATAGTTTCTTCATCTTGTCTCAAAAAACCCCCCAAAGAAAAACACCACATTAGGTGCCTCTGTCACCATGGAAACGTGAATGCCAATGCTTCACCCACAGACCTGCCTCCCAGGTCCAAACTACACTGTGTTTATTAAGGCTGTTGTCTCTGATGCTTAGGAAGATTTGAATAGGTATGTGAAGCTGATCTGGAATTTTTCAGAACGTGGTATATCATCTTTAGATGGAAACTAGCGAGTTTACTCCCTGCTACCTTTGAACTCCGTTAAACTAAATAAATCCTGTTTTTCATGTATGTTAAACTTTATTGTTACACCTGGTAGAGCAGCCACAATGATCATTTTATTTAAGATGAAAGAATTTAGACAGTTTTTAAGTCACAGTGATGCCGCAGTGTTCGTTTGAGGTTTGGGACCTGAGGAAGAGTTTTGGCGCAGTTAAAACAAAAACACTGAGAACACAAAAGCAGCAGAGAATATAATGCTTGCACAGTTTAATGTGAAGCCGGAGTATGTCCGCACTCCACGAAGTGAAAGAAAACATATAATAGCCATGAAAACCTTTACTGTGAAAAAGCTGGTGCGAGTCCATCATCAGAGCACCTGATCAACAAACTCTGACGTGAAGAAAAACAAACTTTGTAGCTGCTCCATAAACCACTGTTTGTTTTACTCAGCAAAAATCTGCGATAACCTCCAAAAGTTGTATTAAAATATACTGATGAACTGTTAACTTAGTCTGATATCACATTTAAATGATACAGCTCTCTGAAGGCGGACAGCTGCCATCCTATTTTACAAGGAAGGAATACCTGCAGCAGACAGGGGTGAGTCTAAAGGGGGCATGGGGTGTACAAGGCCTTATTTATTACCGGGATTTTACTTCCTTGTAATAAATGTAGAATTTTGTAAATTAAGTTGCATTAATATTTAAGACTATGAAAATAAAAACTTTTCCGGACCTCTACATTGGAGAGACCAAACAGCCACTTCACAAGCGCATGGCACAACATAGAAGAGCCACCTCCACAGGACAAGACTCAGCTGTCCATCTGCATCTTAAGGATAAAGGACACTCTTTCGAGGATGCCAATGCTCACATTTTGGACAGAGAGGGCAGATGGTTTGAAAGAGGAGTGAAAGAAGCCATCTATGTCCACTGTGAGCGACCATCTTTGAACAGAGGCGGGGGTTTACGACACCAACTCTCTGCCATCTATAATCCAGTTTTGAGATCCCTCCCCAGACGCCTTAACGCCCACTCACATCCTGGGCCATCTGACCTCAGGAATCCGCATGATAAGGTGGGGCCAGGTTTCACAATGAACTCACCCGAAACTCTGGCTGATTGGGACCCACACCCAGTTTCACACCTTGGCTCAGGCGATTAGAGGATCATCAGGGGGTCCTTTTGTCCCTCTGTGGGGGGGATACTCCCACTAGGTTTATATCTGGGACTCTCCACCATTTGACCTTAGAACTGAAGAAGCTTCTCGGATGAGAGGTGAAACGTCTTCAAGTAACTTAAAGAAGTCCAGACGCTTTTCTTTGCAAGCTCCTTTGACTACGATGACCTGGATGACTGAGAACCTTCACAGACATGTGTCTTTGTCCCCTCGTCCTCCCCTCACCCCCAACTGGTCGTGGCAGGACAGCTGCAGAGGTTTCCTCCTGTTAAAATGGAGTTATTCCTTCCCGGTGTCACCAAGTGACTGCTCAAAGGGTCTATTTGCTGGGGTTTACCTGTATTATTTTAGGGTCTTTACCCTGATTTGGCACTATATAAATGTAATCAAATTTAACTTAACTGAAGAATAAGGTTGGGGCCCAGGTTTCCAATGACTGTTTCCAGTGCTGTTGGGCAACAGGGTGTCAGTGAGACCTGTGCTACTGTTGACAAAAGACAAAGAAAGAGGGAAGGGGGGGAGGCATGTTAAGAGGCAGTGAAAGAGAAGGAGAGGCAGATGTGTGGAGTTGAGAATAGAGACTTTAATTGTAGGGACTATGACTGTGTGGAGAGCAGGCTGATTTGATGGTGATGAGGAAAGTATATACAGTGGAACCCCAACTTACGAAATTAATTCGTTCCCGAGGGTCTTTCGTAAGTTGAAAATTTTCGTAAGTCAAAGCACCCATCGCACCTTTTGAGTGAACGATAGGCTATAGGCTAATTGCTAATTGCAACAACAATATGTCGTTCAAGTGGAACAGCGAAGCGCAAGTACGAAAGCCAAGGGGGTTGTCACATGATTCGGAAGGCATTGTGAGCATTGTAGGAATTCTGGGCTCAGCCGATCAGAGCCAGCGGATTTCGTTACGTGGGCATTTTGCCGTAACACGGGCAGAAATATTGCCGTTAAGTGCCTTCGTAACTTGAATTTTTCGTTAAATGGGGTATTCGTAAGTCAGGGTTCCACTGCATATTGTGTGTGCAGGAGACCGAGTGAAAAGGCAGCAAACCATCAGCATTGGAGGTTGACGTAGGGCTGGGCGATATGGCCTAAAATCCATATTGCGATATAATTTCAAGCATGTGCGGTAACGATATATATTGTGATATATTCAAAAATATGCATATTCATATATGTCAAAATGACTGAACATACTCACATACAAGACACATTGCAGAAGAATAAACACCTCAAAAAATAATAGAATGCCATTTTAAAAACATTTATTATGCAAAACGTTTCTTTTAAAAAATTTAAATGACAAAACTTTTCAAATCATTTTTAAGCTGTAACAGATCTTTTTCCAAACAATGTAACACAAAATTCTTAAATAAAAAAATAAAAATGGAGACAAATGCACAATTTTTTTGAATAACAAAATACAAGTAAAATATCAGTAAAACACAAAATTCTAAATTGTCAGGATTTCTTTGTTCACTTGCTCGCAGACTTGGTCATACACTTTGGGCATTCCAGTTCGGGTAAAATGTTTGCGGCCAGGTACCTCGTAATGTGGATCAAATGTCTTAATCATATTCTTAAAGCCGTTTTTTCTCCACTGTAAGAAATGGCACCATGGTAAGTACATGGTAATGGCATTTGTGATATCGATCCACCGCTGACTGGTTTTCTCATACGGAGGCCTTAAGAAAAGCCTTGGAAAATATCAGTCTTCTGGTGTGTGGGGCCACCTTTTTTCTTTCCACTTGACTGACTGGGCATTTGTGGAAGGCGCAGTTTTTGGCTTTCCTCATATTCCAAAACGTGCTTCGTTTTGAGGTGATAAAACAAATTACTTCCCTCTCTTCGCTATTACTGTTGCCCGGCATAATCTGCAGATGATATTTTTCTGCTCAACATCCGACTGCTTAAACCCAAACCAGGTCCATATGACCGAGGTCGCACCGGTCTTCTTTATGAGCACCTCCCCCTCCTCCCCAGGTGTAAGCTCCATGCTTGCAGCCGCTGCCATGCTTTCGACCAAAACAGGCGCAGCTTGATGACATCATCAATATGCTCTATCGCGGTATGGAGGTATAGTCAAAATCTCCATACTGCGATAGAGCATGTTGCCTGTTGTCACTGCATATGCCTCACAGGTTGGATGTCAGAGGAGAAGGAAGGTGAAGAGAACAGGGTGGATGAAGAGGCGCTGGATAGATATGATGTTAACGAGAGTAATGTGGAAGGACAGGTGGATTTTAGGAAAAGGATGGAAATGGCTGCTGTAAACGTATTTCAGGAAGATGGAGGAACATGAAAGAGTGGAAAAGGGTGCACACAGGTGGACTACAACTTATACAAAAGGTGCAGTCTGAAAGAGAGGAGACCGTATGGTGGTGTCAGGGCACCAGGTCAGCACTGAAGGGTAGCCTGTAGGATGACTTCATACATCAATTAAGTGAATGCAGAGCTAAGGACTAAATGGTGCACGTCAAAGAAAATAGTGCGCAGAATTCCAGAAAGAGTTTAGACAGTCTCTGCGTACCAAGGAAAAGTTACCAGATGACTGAGAAAGTACAGCTTTAGTGCTGAGGGAAAATGCAAAGATGCTAAATGCTGGGGGAGATATAGCAGAGGTGGAGGAAGAACTCAGCCTGGGTGTCTATTGTCTTGTGTAGTCTGGAAGATGAGTGGATGACGGGGTGGGTGCAGTTTTCTCTGTGGTGGGGTCGGGTGGGCTGTCCCAGGCTCTGTGGGGCCGGGCTTCGCTGCTGAACTGGGCCCCGGTCCGGATGGGCCTGGGCCCCCTTGCCCTGGTGGGTTGCAGAGTATGGGGGTGCCTACTGGGGTCAGCGGGGGAGCTGGCCCCAGAGAGGGGCCACTTGCCCCTCCCTTCCTTCCCTCCCCATCTCCAGCTGCCTCCCTCTTCCCGCTCCACCACAATCATCCACACATGCAGCTCCATGCCCTCCTGGGTTTTAAATGCACCTTAGAACACACATGCATCAACACTACATATGAGCGGGCGGAGGGAGGTTTGGAGTCTTCGCACACCCCCATTCTCTGTTGCCTATTGGGGCGGGGGGGCTGGCAGGAGGAGTTGGCCGTCCAATCGGGGTCTGGAATGTGGGGCCTCCCAGCTGAGAGACCCAGCCGAGTCGGGGCAGTCTGCTTCTCTCCACCCCAGGGAAGAGGGTAACACTACCTGGGTCTGGGTGCAGTTTCCCCCTCCAGGGGCAAAGGTACCTAGACCTGGGATATACGCTTGGGGAGTGTGATTGTGTGTACAGTGTCTATTTATGTCTGTCTCCACCATAATTGCATATGAGAGCATGAGGGTGGGAATGGATGTTTCCCACCCTCATAGACAAAAACAAACAGGCACACACAGATGTGTATGCCTGTTTGTTTATGTCTATATGTCAGGTTGGGTATCAGACGCCACCTCTCTGGGGACATCTCAGGCCCTCCAAGGTATGGAGGCCTATCTCCCCCACCACTTCCCCTGCCAGTGGCAGACGCCCTCAGACATCGGTGCGTTGGTGGTTCTTTGTGTCCGGGGATGGGCGTCCAGGTACGCACCGGCTCACTCCTGCTGGCTGCTTGTCGGGGCCTGGAGCCTGGGGCTCGCTCAGGCCCCTTCGGGGGTGGGGTGCCCTCGGCCTCTCAGCCTGGGGCTCGGTCACTCTGGCACAGCTGGCTGCCGGCAGAGCTCACGGGCACGTCACTGCAACCCCCCCTGGCTTCTGCTCCGCGGCTTTTGAGTGACCCCTCATCTGGGGCTCTCCTCAGCTCTTTCGGGAATGGTGGCACGGTTGCCCCTCCATTGGTCTTCCTTGGTCTCTTGTGCTCTGCTGGCCTCTGGATGTCTGGAGCCTGGATCTCCTCCATACCTGCTTCATGCCCTGTAGGACGGGGCTATGGCTCCCTCCACTTCCTCTTCCCCGCTGTTTTTCTTTCCCTCTTTCTTTCTCCCTTTTCTTTTCCCCAGTCAAGTCTGTCCCGTGTTTAGCAAGTGAAAATAAAATAAAATAAACAATAAAAGTAAAGGTGAATCAAATAGACCATTACGTCAAGGTTGGGATGGTCCATTTGGTAAAGTAAATCCGTTGGGCATCTTTCTTTGCCTTTAGACAATAATTCTGATGGCAAAAGAACCAAAGAGGACAGGCGAAAAAAAAATGCTAAATGCTGGCCAGCTGAAGCTGTTATGGGATACAGTCTAAATTTAATCTGCTGATGATTTCGCTTAGCTGACTGAAACATGTCCCAGAGCATCCACCATAGCTAGGATTACACACTTGAATTAGGATGGGGTAAGAAAACAGAAAGCCTGCAGATATACAGGGATGGTCATTTAGCGGCAGCATACAGAGAACAATGACGTACACGATTTCCACAGCCAGTAACAAAATGTAAAGCACAATGATAGACAGCATTCAACCTGTTTAAGTACTGAGGAGGTGCATTCATAAAAGGCAGATCACCATAATCCAAAAAAGGTTGCATATTCTGTGTGATATGAAATATTTGCTGTTTCTGCAACTGTGCTGAATCAGTCTGTTAGAGAATGTGGTGCAGAAGGTGGTAATTACCCAATTCAGTTCAATTGTATTCATACAGCACCAAATCACAACAGCAGCAATGTATATTGTAAGGTAGAGATACTACAATAATAAAGAGAAAACAGAGAAAACGCCAACAATCATGTGACCCCTGTGAGCAAGCACTGCGTGACAGTAGGAAGGAAAAATCCCTTTTAACAAGAGGAAACCTCCAAAAGACATCTCCATGTGACCAGATGGGGGTTGGGACAGATGTTATCCCAGTATCACCCTCCACCATAGCTGCAAATGTGTCCAGTTTGCTGGCAGGCACAGAACCAGCCTCCTCATCTGTTTATTGTCATCAACTCCAAGAAGACCAGAAAGCACAAAGGTGCTTGCCACAACAAAATGGTAGAAAATCTTCATGATTTTATTGCACACATCAAAAGTTCTGGAGAAATGGAGTCAGCTCATCCTCTTGTTGTATGCAGCTACTGTGTTGCTTTTCCACTTCAGTCTGTTTTTGATGCAGATGTGCAGATACTTAAACCCCTCTGCACCAACTTTCTGTCTTAGGGCAAACACAATAGGTGGAATACTAATGCTTGACAGGGAGAAAATGAGGGACCGTCCCTCTTTTTTCAGTATCCATCAGTTAGTTTTCAATGTATCAGTCAACTGATTACATATTATTACATATTTATCACAAAAATCACAAAACTGGACCCTTCACCAAGATCTAGGTTTAAAAGAGTTAAGGTCGTGATGGAGAGTTAAAACAAGACGAAATGAATGCAGCAGGGCCAGATGTCGTTCTGCAGGCATATAAGTGAAATCAGCCTATAGGCAGCCTCTAGCAACCTTCAGATTGGTATTTGTCATTATTTTTTTAAACTAGCGCTACAATAACTTGCTTGGAATGAAGCCAAGTGTTAATGACTTTCTGGATCAAACGTGGATCAAAGACTTTTTTTTAGATAAGGAACAAATTATAGCAAATACTGAATTAGCAGCGCAGCTGTTCTCTGGCCTCGGGTACACACACTCTAAATTACTTTGCTGTTCTATTCTCCCCATCTCAGCGTGGATCCTAGAAAGTGCTTTAAGAGTGTCAGGCTTGGCTGGCTTCCATTCGATTTCCCCTGCGGGTCATCTATTGGCCTGGGGATGTGGTGAGCAGGAGCGCACAGCCCCGAGGTGATTAACGGAAGAGAAATGGCTGCAGCTTGCAGCATAAATCCAAAAGCGTTTCATGTGGAACATTGGTGCCTGTCAAGCTCTGAGGAATGGGTGAGGCTTCACCCAATCCAGCACTGAATACCTCCCCCTCTGTGCATTTACTCCCACTTCACAGAGAAATGTTGCAACCCAAAAAATTCTAAAGGATTTTTTTTAATAAACCACAAAGAATGACAAAAAGCTACATTCACACAAACAGCAGAAGAAAAAGTAACAGAGGCTGAGACAGCTAGCGTGGAAACTTACCTGCCCTGGCTGGGGTAATATTAGTGAATCCCATCTGCTGAACATCTGGCAAAAGAGTCCAACACCTTGAGCATCCCACTCAGGAAGTTTGACATTTAAAAGCCAGTTGTTTTTTGTCATTATATGACATTTTGTCAACTTTGCCAAAATCACAAATATGGCATAAACGCCATCTGATGATTCTACACATGAAAGCAATACATCCTCACATTTTAACACACAGGTCACCACTATGCTTTAGTTCACTTTAGACAACAAAAGTACTTGGATAGGTTTATGTTTTAGACTAACTCACAGCACTCACATCATTTACAACATCACATGAACAAAAGGAATTGAGCCATACTACGCCTGGACTTCATGCGCTTCAGGTCCATTACCACTGGTATATAAAGTTAAGCACCTAGCCATGCAGTCAGCCTTTAAACGAGACGAGGCAGACTACAGAGAGGAAGTCCTGAAGCTGGCAGCCTGGTGTTCAGAAAACAACCTGGCACTGAACACTAAGAAAACCAAAGAGCTCATTGTTGACTTCAGGAGACACAGCACTGACTTGGCCCCCCTTTACATCAACAGGGAGTGTGTGGAGAGGGTCCACACCTTCCGGTTCCTTGGTGTCCTCATCTTTGCTGACATCTCTTGGACAGACAACATCTCAGCAGCCGTCAAGAAGGCCCAACAGCGGCTGCACTCCCTGAGTGTCCTCAGGAAGTACAAGCTGAACTCCAACCTGCTGCTGACCTTCTACCGCTCGTCCATTGAGAGCCTGCTAACCTACTGCATCACAGTATGGTACGGCAGCTGCACCAAGGCGGATAGAGTGAGGCTTCAGAGTGTGGTCAAGACAGCACAAAAGATCATCGGCTGCCCTCTCCCCTCCCTGATGGACATTTATTCCTCCCGCTGCCTCGGCAGAGCAGCAAACGTCATCAAGGACAGCTCCCACCCTGGTTTCAACATGTTCAGCCTGCTTCCCTCAGGGAAGCGCTGCAGGTGCATCAGCACAAAAACCCACAGACTCAAAAACAGTTTCTTCCCCAAAGCCATAACCACCCTGAACTCACACATGCACCGATAACACAGCCCCCCCCCCCTTCTTTTTTTCTTTTCCTTTTCTCCCCACTTCCTCTATGGACCACCACTGTGCAGTACCAATTCTATGTGCAATAACTCAACTGTATATACACAACACTATTTATTACATATTACTTTTTTTTTTTAAACCGGCTTGTGTATTTGTACATTTTATATATACATATATATATATCTTTTCCCTCTGTTAATACTGTCCATATGTATATAGCGCTACAGAACGGTGCCCCCCCCAGCATGTTTCCACTGAGTAGGAGATGCTCTGTATCTCATTGTACAACTGTATAGTGACAATAAAGGCATTCTATTCTATTCTATTCTATTCTATTCTATTCTAAAGACTTATATAAAAGAATGGGCTTATTAGATTAAGTGTGATACTGTGATAGGATGCCACTGTTGCAACAAGTCAGTTTCTTCCCTGAAAGATTTAATGGTCAACTGTTAGTAGTAGTATTGCAAAATTGAAACTTTTACAAACAAACAAGCAGTTCATGTAGGTGAACAGGTGGTCCAGTACCTTAATACAGCAGGGGTCTCAAACTTAAATGAGCTGTGGATCTGTAATCACATGTGAGTAGCACAAAAAACAAACAAATAAACAAGAAAACACCCACAGATATTTCCGAAAATGTAGCATTTTGTTTGTTTGTTTTTTATTTGGAATATTGCATAACAAGACAAAACTGCAAGCGTGAATGCAAATTTTGCTCCGGTATTCAACGGTTGCTATGATCGTGATGTTTCAGAGGAAAGGTTGCTCTGATGAACACTATTGTGCTCTAACAACTTTTGAGGATTGTAAGACTTTTGGAAAGAAAGCGACTGGACTTCTTTCAGTTTCTTGAAGACTTTTCACCTCTCATTCAAAAAGCTTCTTCAGTTCTAAAACAAACTGGTGAAGAGTCCAAAGTATTAAAACCCTAGTGGGGCTTGTCCCTTCAGAGGGTTGTTGACCTGCTATTAATCATGTGACTCATCACATTTCCACTGGGGTGGCTGCAGTTCAGGAGGTAGAGCTGGTCATCTACTGATCGGAAGGTTGGTAGTTCATATGCAAATGATTATTACGTTTTATTTGTCAATAGTTAATACAGATGAGAATTTAAATTTACTTCAATCCAAAAAGTTAATCTGTATTTAATCAGTATTTGATGTAAGGTATTATCATTAAAATTATTAAAATGTAAAAAATGGCTTGCACATAGCTCATTAAGTTTGCACAAAATCACAAGATTCCATTATCTGAGCAAAATATTGATCCACGTCTGCAGAGTGGTATATTTTTAGGGCTGGCATGGTTTGCAGTATTCAAGTGGTAGGGCCCAAAATGACATTTTTTTCCCCACAGGAGCCCAAACCCCTGGCAGCACCCCTGCTTACCTTACATGGGATCAGTGGGAGAATTGGCTCGGAGATTGAGAAACAAAAACAAAACATGAAGTCAAGTAAGACAGCTGAAATAGGACAAAGCACCGAAGACAAAGGGAGCTCAAAGCACGACAGACACATAAGATAGAGGATGAGGTCACTAGGGATTAGGAGACAGAGGAGAGCGCCGCTGTTTAAACCACCACCCCCTGGAACAAAGACAAATTGGGCTACGAGCTCATCTCAGAGGCCTCCAAGTCTCTACCTCTCTGAGGAGGAAGCCGGTGTCTCCCAAGCATAGAAGTGAAAAACCCAACGCTGCTGCAAGAATTTAATGAGGAGGGCTCTGCGCTATTCTCTGCTCAGTTTGTGACACAACACCGAATGGCATGTAGCAATGTTCTTTCTTCTTTATTCATGCTTTTATCCCCACTGCCTACACAAGAAGAAATGGAGTGGCCCACTCAGGCTCAATGTTAGCATGCAAATGTGCAAATGCGAAAATCACCCTGCCTTGCACCCAAGCATGCTCGAACTGTACATAATGAAAAATAAACAGCTCCCTCATCATCAGTACTATTATTATTAATAGTAGTAGCAGTAACAGTGGTATTGGCATTAGTGTTGGTTTGTTTTTGGGGTGCCGTACTCCTTCACACTGGGATGGTTACAAATGGATGACTTTTTTTATATAAATGCAGATAATGGAAGTTGCAGTTTCTCTAAGCCCACAATAACTTTAAACAGATCACAGCCGCATGTCTCAGTGGAGCTATCCACAAGAAAACAATAAGGTCTGTGTAACATTTGTTCATTTTTGATCAAAGTAAGGACCATGGGTAGCCGTGAGACTGGAGCGCAGGCAATGACTTTTGGATGGGAGCTGCTCATTTGACATTGCTGAGCAAAACTGTCTTTAGAATAGAATAAAATAGCCCTTTATTCTCACTGTACATGTACAATGAAATTGTGGGAAAACAGTTTCGGTTTGCGGTTTGTGTGTTGTTTAAAATGTGAGCAGTTCCTTGCATTACAGATGGGAATGATGGCCAGCACTGCACGCATGACAGCCAGGCTGCCAGCAGCCAGGGCTTGGTTACAGCCTCAGTCTCTGTATCTAAGCCAGCGGTGGCAGTTTGGTGGGGGTTTCATGAAATGATTCGATCATATTTCTGTTGTTCATGAGCAAAGTGCCTTTTTCATCACAACTTCTCATCATGATGCTGACACTGAGATTCAAACCGAATCCTAATTCTCACTAATAATTCACTTTCGTTCTTGTAAACTTTGTGAATGGAAATCACTCAAAATTATTTTATGTGTGCAAGCACGCAGAAGTAAGAAAGGCAGGGAGCAGTGAAAAAAGAAAATGAAAACGGCTCAACCAAAAGAGGAAAAAGAAAAGAAAGGAGGAAAGTGAGGAGGCAAGGAAGTCAAAGTAAAACTTATGAAACGGTTATGTAAAACGTGAGGATTGGTGTCACTGTTACAGCAGATATATTAGTAACAAGGTGGCAGCTGCTTCCATTCCACTGTCAGCAGGGATGACTGATGGAAGTGGAGTGAAGTGCACGTTACCACTAAAAATGAGAAAGTGTTCTGGGAAATGGCAGAAACACCCATGTGCACCTTTCACTGCTGTATCAGAGAGCTGTCACCGCTCCGGAGCGAGCGGGCACCTATCGAGCCTGACAAAAGAACACAGTATTTGAAAGTGGTGACGTGTAGCACAGTGGCAGTGGAGGAGGAACAAGGGCCAGTGGCCAAAGGAAACACCACCTGGCGGCCATCCAAAAGTCAGAGTCAAATCACATTGTGCTGCATCCAAAACGACAACTTTGACTATGAGGGCTGAACTCTCTGTGACTTTTCACGTGTCGTCGTCTTCTTCCGTTTTCTGGAGTCGTCAGCGGTCAGGCTCGTCCTCCACGCCAGCCGCCAGCCTGTCAGCGTGAGCTGCTGTTGCCAGAGCACAGGCTTGCACTGGTGCAGCATCTCCTTGTGCATCTTGTGCTGTCTGCATGTTGTTGTCTTACTCTCTTGTTTGTTTTTTTCCCTTTATATTATTTTGGGCCTGTATGCAACCGCAGCCTTCCAGGGTGTCGCTGCATTTACCAAACAGGATGGGACACAATAAAGAAAGAAGTGTGAGACTGGCTAATAGCTGGAGTGCTTTCATAACATCAGTGAAAACGAAGCTACATGTTTTGATTGATTAATTCATCTTGTTGTCATTTTTAGTAACACAGCTACCCACTGGACAAAATTCCCTAATGAGGTTCTACCTGTCACCTCCCTGTGGCTCCTCTGCATTATCAGGCCATGCCAGTTTACTTTCAAACCGCCACCATCATTGCTCTGCTCAAAGACCCCTTTGCAGATCCCGCTCTCTTACACAATTACAGGCCTATTTCCAAACGTCCATTTATCTCCTAAATCTTAATGAAAGCTGTAGCCCGTAGTCTGGGGGAGAGTACCGTTTGATCAATTTCAGGGTGCTCTTCAACAGAATCACAGCAGCAAAACAGCATTACTGACAATTCTTCTATGCTTAGATGAAGATCAGTGTACCATTGTCACTGACAGATTACAGAACCGGCTTAGTACCTCACACACTGTTGAGGTTCTAGTGCTTGGTCCAGAGAGTTTTACTAATGAGGTCAATGAGGTCATTGGCACCAACAATATCAAATCGTCTGCTGAGAACTTTGAGCTTATTTTTGACTAGAGATTGACTGATCCGACATACAGTATCGGTATCCTGACCTAAATGACTGGATTGGATATCAGGGAGAAATAAAAAATGCAATCCGATCCATTAAATTTCACAAAAGCACCTCACAAAACTTGCGACATGGCGTAACCCAGGTCGGAGCAGTATGTGTCACGTGATAGAGCGGCTGTTGCGTGCGAGACCTGTCGGTGATCTGGAGTTCACACTGAAAGCGTTTGGAGCCTCGCTACGTGCTGCCAAACCGGCATTTCATCGGTATGAAAAAAAAAACAACGTTTGGACCAATGACTGCAGAAAACATGGACGACGCGACAGCTCCCCAAAAATGAAGCCAAAACATCTCTATCGCCCCCTGGTGTCTGGCTGCAGTATAGGTCATAAACCCCGCCTCCTCCATGTTAGCGGATGGGACTGGGGTCAGACTAAAATAAATTTATTCTCCTCAGATAATTTTTTTCCACAGATTCTTTCCGTTGTTATCAATATTTCTCATCACGCTGATTTATGTCCAGGGGGTCTCCTTTCCCATACGTTTGATTCTAATTCCTACCGCGGTGATGTTAAATTGGGGTGAAACGTCATCATAAAAGCTTTGACTGACAGCTGCAGTCACGGAGAAACTTGCGTATCTCTGTTCGGGAATAGCAGATAGAGCGTAGGCTCTGAGAGGAGGGCCAGCGTTTACGCTACGAAAACACGACCGAGTGTTTTAACCTGACAGCCTGAGGTGTTCTTCATAAACTGGGGGCTGAATATTAAATATGTGCAAACAACAGCATGTTTTCAGTCTCCACATCTGTAAAGACAGGGACAGTAACTGCGTGTGTGTATAAAACCTGCAGATAGTCAGATTAACAGTATTTTTTCTCTATCTGTCATTGATCTGGCATGACGTGAAAAAAGGCACATACCTTTGACGTTGCGTGACGAACTCTCTATTCCTCGTTCGGTGATTCGAAACGCCGTTTACGTGTGGACAAAAGGTCCAAATCCACAGAAACAGCTGCATTTTCAAAAGTACCCGTGTAGGTGTGACCGTAGCGTAAAAGAGTTAGTAGTTTATTTTCTTACTACCTGTAATTTATTGCAGCTTACTTGTATTTGCTCAATTGTTTACTAAATGTTTGAGGTGTGAAATAAACCACAATGGAGTTTGAAAACAAAATATGGGCATGTGTGGTTGGAGTATGTGTTTGTGCGGACGGGGGGGTTAGGTGGTGATGGGCCCGAACATTTTTCTTGTAAAACAAAGGGGGGGCCAGCAAAAAAAGTTTGGGAACCACTGGAGTAGGCTATCCCAGAGAAGTAAAGCAAGTGTGTAAGTTCATCTCTGAATGTTGGTAAAGCATTCCCACGTTAAGCTTAACAACCGATATATGGAGCTCAGATGTCTGTGCGTTGTCATTGCTAAGCCTGAGCGTACAATGAAAAGACTCAAGTTTTACTTTGAAAAAAACAACTGTGTTCCAGGCTAAACAGTTCTGTGGTTCAAAACAAAGAAAAAGAAAAACATGAGTGTTGTGAAGCCCTGTTTGCATTTGCACTGCTTTCCACACTGGAAGTCTATTTATGTTCATCTTTAAGTATGAAAGGGTCCATTACACAACCCCCCATCATGCTCTGGGGGGGCTTCTCTTCAGCAGGGACAGGGAAGCTGGTCAGAGTTGATGGGAAGATGGATGGAGCCAAATACAGGGCAGTCTTGGAAGAAAACCTCTTGGAGTCTGCAAAAGACTTGAGACTGGGGCGGAGGTTCAGCTTCCAGCAGGACAACCACCCTAAACATAAAGCCAGGGCAACAATGGAATGGTTTAAAACAAAACATATCCATGTGTTAGAATGGCCCAGTCAAAGTCCAGATCTAAATCCAATCCAGAATCTGTGGCAAGATCTGAAAACTGCTGTTCACAAACGCTGTCCATCTAATCTGACTGAGCTGGAGCTGTTTCAAAGAAGAATGGGCAAAGATTTCAGTCTGTAGATGTGCAAAGCTGGTAGAGACAGACCCTAAAAGACTGGCAGCTGGAACTGCAGCAAAAGGTGGTTCTACAAAGTATTGACTCAGGGGGCTGAATAATTACGCACACCCCACTTTGCAGTTATTTATTTGTAACAAATGTTTGGAATCATGTATGATTTTCGTTCCACTTCTCACGTGTGCACCACTTTGTGTTGGTCTTTCACCTGGGATTCCAATAACATTGATTCATGTTTGTGGCTGTAATGTGACAAAATGTGGGAAAGTTTAAGGGGGCCGAATACTTTTGCAAACCACTGTAAGTCAAACGTTACACAACTCATTCTTCTTGCGTCACCTACTTCCGTACCATTGATTCATTAATGTTGAATTCTCTCGCAGCTGCTCTGTTCCCATGTTCTGGACCTGAAAACAGGGTTTGATCTTTGGTTTCGTTCTATAATACTGAACTTATTTATGAAGGTTTGAACTTTGAGAGTTTAAACAAGAGAGAAAAGTGTGAAAATGTTCATGCCTGTCTGAGAAAAGTGTGTAGTGAGGGGTTTTACAGCCTTAAAACATCTATAATAATTGTAAAAAATAAAGTTGGCTACTTTGCGGATTTCACCTATTGCGGGTTATTTTTAGAACGTAACTCCCGCGATAAAGGCGGGACCACTGTATTGGATGGAAATTCACTCTAACTTCTCTCAGTCAACCAAACTGGCTGTTCTTTGGCAGCTTTTTCAGTTTTCAGGAGCACAGAGCTGAAATAATGATGAGGTTTCATTCTTGTGTTAGAGGGAAATCTTTTTAGTTTCCCAGGTTCTTTGCACCCTGATCTCACAGTAATGCATGATGTGCCCATGACATGACATTGGTATGGTATCAGCATGCGGGGTATAACGTCAAACTTTGGACAGTATGCAATGATATAGTATGACAGAGGTAGAGGCAACGGTACCACAGTGGCAAAGAAAGGGTAGAGGAGGAATGTGCTGCTTTCTGCCACACTAAGGGCTGGTTCTCAATTTTTGACTGATTTTTGAAAGCACAGGTGTACGGCCACGCTGCTTTTTAATCAGCATTTCAATAACAAATGAGACTAGATTCCAAACAGGGACAAAAGCTGAGTTTTCTCTGTGTGACGACAGCTGTACTGTAGCATGTACGGTGCACGCTCAACGCTGGTACAAGCTGAACACGTTGTGATGTCACAGTTGGCTCATAACACTACCGGTTACCTTGGTTAATGTTTCATCCATCATCGCTTCACAAAGCTGACTTGGATCAGGCCATTTTTCACGAGTGAACTTTGTGATGAAATTTCAAAAATGAATTTGACATTTATTTGCATCTGTGTTTTAACTGTCTCATACTTTCTACATCAGACGTTTTTTGCAAATTGTTCCAGAAAAAATTTATCGTGTGATTTATCTGAGAAAAAAAGTCACACTAACGATAAAGTCTGAAAAATATCTGCTTCAGAAACGTTATGGTGATAACAGCATGGGCAAGGAGAACATATGGCTAACACAAAATCCTGCCGCCAGCAAACGAGACCTAGCAAAGCAGAACGAAAGCAGCAGAGATGGAGGGTTACACTGCAGGTGGAAATAGCTGCTACGGGCTGGATGGAGCTTCCCCTGAAAAATATACTGGGCAGCACAGCCCCTCCAAATAACCTGACGTAGAGCTAAAACTGTACAGGAGGAAAATAATGGAGAGCCTTTTGGAGCCAGCAGGACTGCTCTGTCCTTCCAGTCTACACTCCTTACTCACGTAGCAATGAGGTGCACAGAAGAAAAGCCTGAACAAGTGGACTCTACACGGGCACGCTCGGCCGAGCAGGCTCACAGCAGAATAAATGATGCTGCACACTTGGCCTCCCTCATTCTACAGATATCATTAGTGCCTCTGCGCTTAATATCATTATTATTGTTATCATTATCAGAACTATTTATCTGTAGTCCCCCTGTGTGCAGCATACTTTCCTGCTAAAAATCAATAGTGATTTAAAGAGGATGCTTCTTCTTCTGTCCTCATTAATCTGGCTCCCGATGCCTCTCCTGCTGCTACCTCCTCATGACAAAACCACATGTACCAACTGCCTGACACCACCCCTGCGCGCGCACACACACACAGAGCAGTATCTTTTAATCAGTCTATTAAGGAGAGCAGGGGTGCCGTGCTGATGATAAAGTGACCTGTGAGCCGGTGTGCGTTCCCCACTCCGGCCACAGCAGAGGACAGATAACAGCTCAGTGAGCACCAAGATGATGATGATGATAATGTTAGAAACCCAAGGCCACGAAGCATATCCGGCCCCATCCTAAATGTCAGCCGTCCTCCTGCATTACTGTGACTACGAGGCTTGTGACACGCAGGCCTGCCTACAGTTATGAACCTGGCCCCTGTGTGAGCACATCCACTGTGACAGATGAACGGAGAGTTAGAGAGGAACGAGATGGAGATAGATGGAGGAGCAGGGGGTGGTGTTTGTGGGAAAGGTGTGCTAGCTTTACAGATGACAGTGACTGTTGTGTTTCTCCCTGTCAGCTTGCAGAGAATGCATCAGGCTAAAGGACCAACTGACCTCTGTGTGTTTGGTTAACCCGGGGCTGACGGGTGGCACCGTGACGGGGGTGTGACAGTGCACACCACAAATGGGAAAGCAAACGCGATGCCCCGTGTCAGCAAGCAGACACCCTGCAGTGACAGCCACTGCTCTCAACACCCCAACCAACGGAGAAGCACAGCGAGCAGATGTTTGTGGCTACAAACAGCCCACTATGAGGGCGAGGGGGCACTGACAGCACTCAGGTCAGTTTTGCAGACATAACAGCACCGCACAAAGTACGCGTGCTTCTGACGGTGCCGCTACACAGCGACTGCACACTCAGTGCACTGGACGAGCATTGTAAGAACTAGTGAACGGACACGGGACAAGTTCTTTCTATCCAACATTCTCACACATTCACACTGTGACAACTTGCAGTGAGTATCACGCCCATCCAGATTGAAGCAGCCAGGGATCGAACCAGCAACCTTCAAAGCTCTCGTTCCTGAGCCACAGCCACGCCCACTATAAGGCGTGACAGAGTGATCTGTCTGTGACAGGACTGTATTACAACCAGGATGTTGAAGAATTTTGAATTTGTTTGCATTTTCCTATTTGAACTCCTGGATGTATTTGCACAGAACTCTGAGGAGAAGCTCGCTGTGTTTCTCATGTTTAGATCATTTGCTGCACTGTGGGGTTTCGGCTGATTTCACAGACACTGGTGTGATCCACGTTTGCATGTTTCTCCGTACAGCTAATGGAAAAGTAAGCAAGCCAGAGGCTGTCAATGCCGATACCCAGCAGGACAGCAGCTCGTCTCTGTTTCTACCGCGTCTGTCAGCCATTCGACATCGAGCCGCCACCTTGGGCTCACTATCATGACAGCTGCATGGGTCTGAGTCGAGAGCAGGTCAAGCAGAGACAGAGAACAGACAGAAACATATTAGCACTGTGCACATTTTCACACGCTCCATCCTCAGATCCACAAAAAGGAGACGGTTTGTGATTGCAGGACGCGGCTGAGTTATTATGTTTGAGAAGACAAAGCATCACGCAGCTAATTTTGACTTTTGTCTGATAAATACGTTTCCTGGAAATGAGCCAGATGTCACACACCCTGAGACTTTCTTTTTTTAGCTTCAGTATTTCCTCTGAGCAGAAACTGAATCTTTGTGTTTTCAAGGAGTCCAAGTATACGTTCTCCACCAGTGGGTCAGTGGGTCCCTCTCACTCTCCCTGCACTCTGCTTTTCTCCAGATCTGTGATCAGATTGTGATTGACATGAGCGTCTGAGATAAACTTTAACTTTCTACATCTGAAAATCCGTCAGTCGCTCCCAAAATGTCACTAGTACTGGTACGGTTTGTTCAAGCAAAGGCACGCTACTGCTCAGTACAGCAGTCCCAGAAACTCTCCCGTGAGTGTGTTTTGTGACATCTGATAGGACACATCAGAGCTAATGTAGTTGAGCTTGAAAGTAGGCTAATACTGTCTAACACTGACACACACTATCTCCCCACATCCCGCACACCTTACCAATCTGAGCCATAGTCTCAGTAAACCTCATCACTCGGGCAACTCACACATGGACTCTTTTCTTTGCACTACGTCTGAGCACTTTGCAACTATTTTGTTCTCAATTGTGTGCTTTTCTACTATTTTGGATTTCATATATTTCTCCTGCTTGTCATTTATTCCTGCTGTCTAACATGGTGCCCGAGCACCCACAATTTCACTGTACACGTACAATGATAATAAAAGGCTATTTCAGTCTATTCTTTTTTAACTAGCAGCTCTGAAAACGCGTCATATCCACAGACGGCCACAGGACTTCTACATCAGCCTGGCTCCTCAGGGTGGGGGTCTGGGAGCCAAACAGAGTTTACTGTAAGGTAAAGGGCCCAATGGGGTCAGTGGTTTTCTTCTCATGGCAGGTTATGTGAAAAATGTGTGTTCACCCATAGCATTACGGGGGTGTGGGGACTCAACACAGCATAAATGCTACACTTTGAATGTGGCCGCTGGCTTCTTCTTTGTCATGTTACCTGCACACTGTGGGCCCTTCCATGACACTACAGCATCCAAGCGTGCCACAGGAAATGCCTTTGTTGACATCCCAGGATACAGGTACGTATCGGCATATACCATTATCCAACATCTTTCAAACGTAGGTACACCTTCTGGTGCTGAACGCCTGCAAACAACAAAGGCTTGTTCCTTTGTTAGATATTACTGCATATGAGTGGAATACGTGTGAGCCTTTTGTGGCTGAGTGGGTGGTAATTACACATCTATAGCTTCTGTTGGGCTGACAGCCCGGAAAGTGTTGGATGTCTATTTGCAGCATCTTCCACAGTTGAAAGAGTGCAGAGTGGTCAAGGTCAAATTCGATTTGTGGGCTTTATTTCTGAATGTGATCACACACTTGTCCTCTTCTACCTTTGAGAAGACAAAGAACAATCTGTGGTACAAGTATTGCTTCCTAACAAGTGAAGGGTTTAGGTCCAGTGTTGGAGGTGAGGGTAAAATTGCCTTATAGAACAGCTGGAGAGGCCTAATAAAAAGACAGAGCAGGACATTTTCCACCGTTCACTGTAAAGCAGGCATGCAGTGTTACAATCAGGTGCTGTGGGTCTAGTGTCAGCCCAAACACAGACATCAGGTCTGCCTCCCCCACACAGATTAGAGCCTCACTGCAGTGGGGCTGTGTGAACGCGTCACGGCCCCACTGTCTCGCTCCAGGGTGAGCCGGCAGCAAATAAGCCATCACATCATCACATCACATCCAAGCCAAACTGGATGAAACTTACCGGGATGACTGTGGGCCCCACGGAGCACGAAGGCTGCAAACACGAGAGGTAAAATCCAGCAACAGCACGACCGCAGTAGTGTCCACATGGCAGGGATGTGCGCGTCCACATGCATACAGCACCCACGAACAACTGTTGACTCTCCGTCCTCACCGTCCACTCAGTGACCGCGCAGCAGGCAAGATGCAGGCGGACGGACCCACTCAGAGGTCCACACTATTCCCTTCTTATCATACCACTCGCGCGGACGCTGGTGTCTCCGGAAAAGCGCGCGTGTGCGTGTGCACGCAGCTCCTCAAAGCGTTCTCTGGCTTGTGTGGCTGAGGCGGTGGAGGTAGCGCTGTTTAGGCACAGGGACAGAGAACAGTCGGCGCTGGAGCAGCGGGGAGGGTAGCTTTCATCCCTCCACCCATCCACCAAGTAACAAGCGAGCCCTACTCTGCTACACGCTTCAAACGGCCAGAGAGAGAGAGAGAGCGGTCAGTCCTCTGGATCCTAGCGCCGGGGAGGAAGCGCGCACTCTGAGCACACGCACAGATAAGAAGAGATGTTCCATCTCCACAGCTTTAGTGTATGTTCACAATTAAAGGATTGCACCTCCGCCTCAGGTTTGTCTTGGAATGAGTGCAGCGACCGTGGTTATTCAAACAAAATTAACAAAGCCTTGAAATTATGGAACGCCAGGACTGCCGTAATGAATGAATTAAATACACCATTAAATAATTATTTAAATGTGTCAATAATTAATTGAAATGGAAAATAATTAATTGAAATGGGAAATAATTAATTAAATAAATAAATATTTTTGACACATTTAATTAATTAATTATTGACACTTTTAATTAATTCTTTATTTATTTCACATTTTAATTAATTATTGACACATTTAAATAATTATTTAATGGTGTATTTAATTCATTCATTTTGGCACACTTGACTCCTTCAGGTCTCACCATGAATTAATTTTATCTGTCAACCTCACCCATCAAACCCAGGGGGCGGGGTTAACACTGATCGAGTCAAAACCATTGCTTTGGCATGGTGGCCATTGTTTTTAAAAGGCGTTTCTGCACACCAACAAACAGCATGTGGAAACTAACAGAACTGAACTTTGAAAAATCCTGTTTGTGTGTCACCAAATACAGTTTTAATATTTTTTAGCTGAGAATGTAGCGGTTTAATCTTCAGATATCTGGTCGGTTTGTCAAGATACAGCCTCTTTGCAAAAGTGCTTCGATAATTTCGGAAATGTCTGCCCAGCCCAGTCTCACGGCAAAGCGTGGGATAGACCCACTCGCCTCCCAAGCAATCGAGCTGTTATTAGCACCGACAAAGCGCAGGCCCCAGTACACAGCTGTAATAACCCCCGCAGTACACATTTACTGAAGATATATTTATCGGGTTTTTAATTGCTGATGTTCATATGTGTCATAAGTGTTTCAGTTGCCAATTCTGAATTATAACTAATATTAAAAACACGTTTAAGGAGGAGGGAGAGCAAATACATCCGATTCACATCTGATCTTTGGGTTTTTGTTCAATAATCAGCGTGACCTGTGTATAAACGCATAAACTTTATTAAAAGAGATAACGTTGGTGTTTCTGTCATGTAGTAACTGCTAGGTTTAACTGTACAAAGGTTGTTCGACACTATGAAACACATACAGACTTCATGATGTTCGGCTAATATTTTTATTGTGAATATTAATCATGAGGTCCAAATGGACCATGTTCGTCACCTCCATTTCCGAAGCCGCTGCACTGAGATGCGACCGCAAGGTAGTTGGTGCCTGTCGTGGTGGTAATCCCCAAACCAAATGGTGGACACCAGAGGTGAGGGGAGCCCCCAAGCTGAAGAAGGAGTCCTACCGGGCTTGGTTAGCCTGTGGGACTCCGGAGGCAGCTGATAGGTACCGACAGGCGACTCAGGAGGGGAAAGCGGTGTTCTACCTGCACTGTGTGCGGGTGGAGTGCTGCTGACTTCGACTGAGAAAATTATCGGGGGGTGGAAGGAATACTTCAAGGATCTCCTCAATCGCACTGGCACGTCTTCCGTGGCGGAAGCAGAGTCTGGGGACGAAGGGGAAGACACGCCAATCTCTGGGGGTGAGGTCACTGAGGCAGTTAAACAACTCCTTGGTGGCAGAGCCCCTGGGGTGGACGAGGTCCGCCCCGAGTTCCTCGGCTCTGGATGTTGTAGGGCTGTCTTGGTTGACACGTCTCTTCAATGTTGCGTGGAGATCCGGGGCAGTACCCCTGGACTGGCAGACTGGGGTGCAATGTTCCCTCTAAGCTGCGCGCGTGCGCAATCGTGCACTGCTGGCACGGTCTCTGCGCAGAAAAAAATCTGCGTTGCGCACAAAAAAAAATCTAATCTGAATTGAAATTAAAGTAAATACATTAATAATTCTGTTCTGCAGTGTTAGTCAGTAAGTGACTGGCTGCTCCAGTATGGGATTAGAACGATGCCACCTTATCCCAAAGTCCAGCCAATCACGCGATTCACATTCGTATATATGCAGCTAATCAACGTTGTTGACAGGCTATGACAGCGTCCTTATGTGCCGACACCGGTGTTTTAGCAAAGCGGCTGATGTGGAGTGAAGCCACGTTAATGATGACGACTACAACCATTGGAGATGTGAGCAGGACAGACGGAACAACTGACGGGAAAAGTGTGGACTTTATACCAGTTTTTAAATTGTGTTGATCGGCCACGTAAAACCAGAGTTATGATAAAAATATCTGCAATGTTTGGTTTTCTTCCTGAATACTGTCGTTGTTTATATTTACTGCGGGAAGAAACGGTAAAAACGGCGTTTTATAAGGAAAACACTTGAAATCACTCTCTGCCTGTGAGCAAAAACAAAACCAAAAAACCCCGCCCTTTCCTATTGGTCGAAAAATGTACCATGTCGACCAATCAAAACATGGCATTTAGTTGTTTAGGGAGGGGGGGAAGTTTTAGGAGTGACGGCGGTGTTTTGAGATGTGAGAGATTTGCGACGTTTAGCGCAAATCTTGTGTAGTTAGTGTGTAGTTAGTGTGTAGTTAGTGTGTAGTGTAGTCAGTAGTTTTGTTGTGTGTGTCAGAACAATGAGGCGACTGCTGAATGTTACAGGTGTTACAGGAGTGATACATCTGCTGTTGTCAGGCCTGCAGGTATCAGGCTGTTGTTCTCCTTCATCTCATAGTGGACAGAAATTATTTTTTGGAGTGACACAAATACTTTGTGTGGCATCAGATTTGATGCAGAACAGCTGATTGTTCTGTAAATAGTTTGAAATTGTTTAAAATGCCTTGGCTGCATTTTTAGGTAAACAGCTGCAAAAAACTGTGTTGTTTGCAAAACTCAGTTACTTTTTTGAATAAATAACTATGTGGTAGGACTTGACTTAAGCGGTCAAAGAAGTGCAGGAGACTGATGCTGTCCAGTGTAGCAAGTGATTTATCAGAATCAATCAGAATCAGAATACTTTATTGATCCCTGGGGGAAATTATTTTTTGTTACAGTGCTCCATTATAAACCAACATTAAGACAAGACAGACAATACGCTAACTAAGAATAGTACAATATATACATATATATACATACATAAGTCACTCATAAATAAATAGCTGAAAAAGAAACATGTGTAGCTGTAGCAGTAACCAGTGTGTTAAGTGGATGCGTTGTACAGGGAGCCACAGGCAGGAAAGATTTCCTGCGTCGTTCAGTGGTGCTTTTCGGTAATCTCAGTCTCTCACTGAACGAGCTCCTGTGACTGACCAGCATGTCATGGAGTGGGTGGGAGGTGTTATCCAACATTGTCTTTATCTTGGACAGCATCCGCCTCTCCGACACCACCTTGAGGGAGTCCAGCTCCATCCCCACAACATTACTGGCCTTACGGATTAGTTTATCGAGTCTGTTGGCATCTGCGACCCTCAGCCTGCTCCCCCAGCATGCAACAGCATAGAGGATCGCACTGGCCACAACAGACTCGTAGAAAATCCTGAGCATTTTCTGGCAGATGTTGAAGGACCTCAGTCGCCTCAAAAAATAGAGACGACTCTGGCCCTTCCTGTAAAGTGCTGTGGTGTTTTTAGCCCAGTCCAGTTTATTGTCAATGTGAACTCCAAGGTATTTATAGTCCTCCACAATGTCAACACTGACCCCCTGGATTGAAACAGGGGTCAAGTGTTTCCTGGTCTTCCTGAAGTCCACGATCAGTTCCTTGGTCTTTGCCACGTTGAGCTGCAGATGATTCTGCTCACACCACGTGACAAAGGATTATTCACCATTTTGTGACCCAAACAATATTTCCAAAGAAATAAAAAAGAAACTCAACTCTATAATTAACTCAGTTCAAATAAACATAACTGAACTTAAATCAATGGAAATTAAGGTCAAACTGCACACAGCTACACTGACCTGAACCTTTCTCGTGAAACACCTGAGTTCTTCTGCTTAAATCGTCCACTTAACCAAACAATTTCACATGATTATATTCAAACCTCTGCTACTCCTCTTTACTGGCAACATAAACTCTGTGGTGTAATCAATACATATTACAACAATAAATCTATTTCTTCATAAACCCTCTAAAATCAACTTTATTAAATTATAAGAGTTCTTCCCCTTCTGCACTTGGTCTCTTCCTGTGACCACAGATGAACCCAGAAGCTATAAAGCAGGAAGTAAAACTACATTTCCTCCTTTTGTTTCTGGAAGACAGGTAGGTAAGGTAAGTTGTAAACAATACAAATTAACAGTTGAAATAAAGAACATGTTAACTTAACAAACTTGTAGGGATTGATTTAAACCAAGATGTTATATTACATAATCTGTAAAAGTGCAAAACATAAACAAACCCGGGATAGTAGATGTTTGCCTATTACAGATTACATGTGAAATATGGTTAAATCAAAACAAGAATGTTAACTAAGAATATAGACAAATGGTCTTCTCACCCACTTTGTCACAAACTATATAATTAATTGCCCAACACTCGTCACCAGTGTAACCACGGTAACGTCTGACCCCACTTCCGCCAATCCCTTTATTGTGGCGGGAATGAACCCTGTATAAGTTCCGGGTCAATCAGCTGCATGTTCCCTGCTCCCCTGGCTGCTGTTGTGCCCGTGGTTGGCGTTCTTGTCAGATATTGACAAATTACACACTACATACCAGTTGACAGCGTGCAATAACCCGGCCGATTCATTCACCTTTACACCCTATCTCAATCGACTCAACGGTCAGGGTTTTTTTCCCCGCGATCAGCCCTGATCAGCACGGGATGGCGAGCCACCCGACCACCGCTGCATTGCGGTAGGACTTGCGAACTAAACTGAACTGTTGACACATGACCTCTCACAGGTCAATGAAACTAAAGTGATCACATACTGGACTAAACCTCATTCCACCTCCTTTTGGAACCTAATAAGCTGTTTTGTATTGTCAACATTATTTTTGTTTGTGATATATATGCATATATTTTTTTATTTTTTTGTACATCTGTCTATATATTTCTCATAACAAACATAATATATATATTTTTGAGCTCTATTTTGGTTTCCTGTGTTTTATTCACACACTCAGGCTCCATAGACGAAGCTACTTCTGATTGCTCATTTTCTATGAAGCTGCAGTCAGGCGCCCTGGTCCTTTACTGCGTTACAAGTGGTGAGCCAGCCAGGAGCCTTTGTGTGTGAATTTTTCTTTTCTTTTCTTAATTGCTTTGTTTTTGCTGAAAATCAAAAATGGATTCAGTTGCACTTTCTGGCATAAATATATCACAGTCCGTGATGACCTCCGGTGTGTCTAACACAAAAGCTGATAACGAAATTCTTGATTACTTGTGTACTTATGGTAATCTTAACCATCATTTTTACGTAAATGATCCTGCGAGTACTTTCTTTAAAAACCTGATTGTTGAGTTTGTAGATACCACTGCTTTTACTACTCTAGAGCCGTTTCTGCCATACACTTACTGTTCTAAAACTGTTGCCGACCTTGTGTTCCGCGTCACAGCTTTGGCCTGTAGGTACGCCGCCACAGAGGACAGCAGCGGTCCCCCTCCCAACTACCTCAAGGAGCTCAAATAAATTGCTGATTGCAGCGCGCACCGGTTTGAGGATGTCTTGAAGACAGTCATGAGGCAGATTGGTCAACATTTGCATGAAGCAGGAGCAGATGATGATGGAAAAAGTGATCATGGATATGATGAGGAAAATGGAGTAAATGAGGACAATGGAGTAGAGGAAAAAGAAAGGGAACTGGAGCAGCAGCAATTGTCTTCACCTCCTTTCAGACCGGTTTCCACTGACCAGCACGGGGCATGACCCCGTCAAAGCCAGATTGGACCAACTCCAAGAGTATTGGAGTTTGGTTAAAGGTCTAAGCCCCAACACATTGCCTTCAGTCATACTAAGTGTACTCGACTCAGCTTTTGGAACAGTTCAAGATGGTGAAGAATTGTATGCTCAATGCTTAAATATTCTTCAAAATCTAGGTGAACGATCATCCGCTTACCTCCAAAGACCAAGCAAAGACCACGACCATTTCATCCTCAAGATCTTGATGCTGTAAGGAAACACCTGCAAAAACTTCTCGACTCCGGAGTTATCAGAGAATCCGACTCACCATTTGCCTCTCCAATTGTGGTTGCGCGTAAAAAGAACGGCAGTGTACGTCTTTGTATTGACTACCGCAAACTCAGTCTGCAAACAATCAAAGATGCTTATGCTCTGCCTAAACTGGAAGACACCTTCTCCGCACTTGCAGGATCCAAGTGGTTCACGGTGCTAGACCTCAAGTCGGGTTACTACCAAACTGAAATGGAGGAGAAGGATAAAGCAAAGACTGCCTTTGTCTGCCCATTAGGATTCTGGGAGTTTAATCGGATGCCACAGGGGATTACCAATGCACCAAGCACATTCCAACGGCTGATGGAAAAATGCATGGGAGAATTAAATCTAAAAGAAGTCCTGGTTTTCATTGACGATCTCATTGTTTTTGTGCCAACTCTTGAGGAACATGAAACTCGCCTGATGAAAGTTCTCACCAGACTTAAAGATTTTGGCTTGAAGCTTTCACTTGAGAAATGCATGTTATTCCAGACATCTGTGAAATATCTGGGCCATGTAGTGTCCCAGGCTGGTGTTGAAACTGATCCGGACAAGATTTCTACACTCACTTCTTGGCCAGTGCCGAAAAACTTGAAGGAATTAAGATCTTTCCTTGGTTTTGCTGGGTACAACAGACGTTTTGTCCAGGGATATTCAGCCATTGTCAAGTCGTTGCACGATCTCACTGCTGGTTATCCACCTTCCCAGAAGAAACTGAGACCAACGGTAAAGCCAGAAAATTACCTCAACTCCAAAGAGCCATTTGGAGGACGATGGACGCAAATGTGTCAACAAGCTTTTGAGTCCATAATTGACAAACTTACTTCTGCCCCAGTTCTGGCATTTGCTGATCCCAGAAAACCATACACACTCCACACTGATGCCAGTGCCACAGGTCTTGGTGCGGTGCTGTATCAAGAGCAGGATGGAAAAAATAGAGTTGTAGCATATGCCAGCAGAGGTCCTTTACTGCGTTACACCAGGGTGCTGGAGAGGAGAGTCCATCCGTTAGTCGAACCTCAGATACAGGAGGAACAATGCGGTTTTCGTCCTGGTCGTGGAACACTGGACCAGCTCTTTATGCTCTCAAGGATACTCGAGGGTGCATGGGAGTTTGCCCAACCAGTCTACATGTGCTTTGTGGACTTGGAGAAGGCATTCGACCGTGTCCCTCAGGGGGTCCTGTGGGGGGTGCTCCGGGAGTATGGGGTGTCTGGGCCATTCAGTCCTTATACGACTGTTGCAAGAGCTTGGTCTGCAAAGCCGGCAACAAGTCAGACTTGTTCCTGGTGGGTGATGGGTTCTGCCAGGGCTGCCCTTTGTCACCGATTCTGTTCATAATTTTTATGGACAGAATTTCTAGGCGTAGCCAGCTGGCGGAGGGCTTTCACTTCGGTGGTCTCAGGATCTCATCTCTGCTTTTTGCAGATGATGTGGTCCTGCTGGCTTCATCAGGTGATGGCCTCCAGCTCACCTTGGAACAGTTCGCAGCCGAGTGTGAAGCGGTGGGAGTGAGAATCAGCACCCCCAAATCTGAGGCCATGGTCCTCAGCCGGAAAAGGGTGGAGTGCCCACTCCAGGTCAGGGACGAGACCCTGCCCCAAGTGGAGGAGTTTAAGTATCTCGGGGTCTTGTTCACAAGTGATGGGAGAAGGGAGCGGGAGATCGGCAGACGGATTGGTGCAGCCGCTGCAGTGATGCGGATGCTGTACCGGTCTGTTGTGATGAAGAGAGAGCTGAGTGTAAAAGCAAAGCTCTAAATTTACCAGTCGATCTACGCCCCTACCCTCACTAGTCTTTGGTTTCTTTGTTAGAGTTCTGTCTTATGGTTTATGTCTCTGTGTTCTCTACTTGCTCTGTCTCCCCTGTCAGCTGTGTCCCCTTGTCAAGTCCGCGTCTCTGTGTTATGTTTCCTGTTGTACTTTGAAAGTCCGTGTCTCATGTTAATGGGTCTGGTTTTGCTTCCTTTGTCTTGTCAGCCCTGATTTGTCCCAGCTGTGTTTCCCCCCTGTCTCTCATTCCTTGATTGCTCCTCTGTGTATATTAGCCCTGTGTTCTCTTTGGTCTGTGTCGCGATCTACCCTTATCTACCCTCATCTTGCTGCGTGTTCTGTCTGCGTAAGCTTATTTTGTATTCTCAGTTTTGTTACCCTTTTGAGTTCAGCATTAAAACTGTTTTTTGAGTTCATGTCTGTCTCCAGAGTCTGCACTTTGGGTCCTTTTCCTGCCTGCACACAGCCGTCACATAACACTGTGTGCCGGTGATTGGACATCAGCCGCTGATAAAGTGGGTTCGCCTATAAAGTGCTCTGTTGGGAAACGAGCTCCAGCAGCAATGCGCTCGGGGGAAAAAAACACTATATTTACTTATCTTGTGCAGAAAAATGCGCCAACATGCGTTATATCAAGCACCGGCTGCCCAGTTAAACTGTGACTATCACCAGGTAAAGTGGGTGTGTTTGTTGAATTAGCACCAGGTGTTAAACAGCTGACAGGTAAGGAGGAGGATGCATGCAGGTAAACTGAGGGCCTGTTGAGCTGATCGCTGGTGTCGTGAGAAAAATGTCAGCTCGTTCTTTATGTTACAGAAGCACAGAGACACAAGACCAGGCGGAAAGAGACGATCATCCGGTGAAAATAAGAATCTGTGAATGCAACATGTGGAACACAGAGAGTGGAATATGTAAACAAACCGGTTAACCCCCCTTCCCCCCAAAAGTCAAACAAAAAAACCCAGCTGGAACACCGGGGCTGTGAGCTCGGTGCACTCTGCATGCCGACTGTTAGCAGAGCTAGTGACATCTCTGAAAACATCTGAGTACTTTTGTAAACATATTCTATGTTGACAACCTGACCAGACATGTGAAGATTATGGCGCGACATTCGCGGCTAAAACACTGTTAAAAATGTAGTTGGTGACAGAAAAACGGGGTATTTTAAAACTTTACACCACCACCACTGCTGCCTGTGATTTGAAATGCATTCTGGGATACCTGGCTGCCCCAAGTCCACACAAGCAATCGATTATCTAGGATCGACCTGTCTTGACTTACTTTGCACGGCAACCAGTCAAATGTTAGAGAAGCTGCAGTGGCAGCATTAGCCCCGCCCTCTTAGTTTGATGAGTGAGGCTGACAGACAAAATGATTTCAAGGTGAGACATGAAGGGGACAATAGTGCCAAAATGAATGAAATAAATACATCATTAAATAATTAATTAAAACTGTCAATAATTAATTAATTAAATGTGTCGTAAATAAGTATTTAATTAATTATTTCCAATTTTAATTAATTAATGACACATTTAATTAATTATTTAATGGTGTATTTAATTAATTCATTATGTCAGTCCTGGCATTCCATAAGAAATATTTCTACATTTCCTTCATTAAATAGGTCAATAAAACTCCTCACGTTAGCGATCAGACCCACTCAACATTGGACGTCAGATAGACGTGCAGATTGTCATCCGTGACCAATTCTGGACTAGGTCCACAATTCTGACATCCAACCATGACCCAACTTGGACATCAATATGATGTTCAACATTTGAAATTGGGACTGGAAGTCATGTGGATTTATGTGACAGGTACAGGAAATGTATAAAATGAATAAATAGATTTTGTTTATGAATATCATCAATATGATACATATGAATACAGGTCATTTTAATATGTGTTAGCCTGTTGATTTATTCAGTACATGTGAGTTGTTGTTGTTGTTGTTGTTTGCATTATCCTTTTTTAAAACTGTTTATTTATTGATGTTAATTAACTTCTTTATAACCAGGTTAAAACTGTAATTTATTAAAATTAGTTGAAATCTTAAAAACGTTGAAATCAGTGTAACAATGTAAAATACTAATGCTTAAAGTATTTAGAAAAAAAATTGGATTTTTTTTAAAAAGGAGTACAATGTTTGTAATAAATTTAAAAGAGCATTTGCATTTCATATGGTTCATTTTTACAAGTATCATGTTTTATTGTGAATAGCTTTGTAAGAGGAAGTGAATGAAGTTGTGATCTGTAGCCTGCTCTGAGAGGGGAAGGTCTTTAACCAAACAGCACAACTGGTATCTGCCCCTTATTGCAAGGAGGAATAGGATGAGCACGATAGAGCTACAAAATTACCTCCAGCAGGCCACTTGTGTGTCTCTGACCAGTGAATCAGAAACAGACTCCATGTGGGTACCAAGGGCCTGATTTCCTTTAACAAGCTCTGTGCTTTCTGCCTAAAACTGTGGATTGGCATTTGCCACATAATACCCCAGATGCCCCAGGACACCATCACTTGTCTTGTGGTGGACCACTAGAGGGCTCCACTCACACCTAGTGTTGAGGAAGTGTGTTGCTGTGTTTTGTGGCGCGATGTGTTCAGTTGAAGTGTGGAGAGGAATAAAGAAGGAGTGAGAACTAAGAGCTCCGTGTCGTCCATGCTTACCTCCACATTGGTGACCCCTGACTCGAGCATGCTACGGGCCGAGGATAACGCAGACTCCGCTATGGATGCATCAGCGGCCACCGGTCCTCCACCCCCTGCTGCAGCTACGTTTGCTGTGGCGCTAAAACCGCCGGACTTTTGGCTCCACGATCCCCCATTGTGGTTCGTGCACGTGGAGGCTTAGTTCACCCTTTGCGGCATCTCGGCTGACGAAACGAAGTATCACCATGTGGTGACCTCACTCGACCCGCTGGCCACCCGTCGTGCGATGACCCTCCTCCAGGACCCACCCGCCCTAGGGAAATACGCTGCCCTTAAAGAGCTGCTTCTTCGGCACTATGCCCTCTCCGACGCAGAACGAGCCAAAAAGCTTCTCACCCTGTCAGGCCTGGGTGGCGGTACGGCTCTCGAGCTCATGGAGAACATGCTGTCATTGCTCGGGCCGGATGACGGGGTTTTCCTCTTCGCCCACCTCTTCCTCCGCCAACTGCCGGCTGCCATGAGAGCTGTCCTTGCCAACTTCCCGCTTCTGGCTGTGAAGGATTATTGCTCCCTGGCTGAAGAAGCAGATCGCATTCTTCTGGCTAGCCGCACTTTCGACGTCCACTCCCCCGGTGGCACCTTCCATGCCTCCACCTGTCTCCCCTGGAGCATCCGCCCCTTTGCTGACGGCAGGGATTGCTACACGGCGGCACCGCGGAAAGAGCATCTGTTTCTACCATCAGCGTTTTGGTGCCAAAGCATGTCGCTGCCTGCCGCCCTGCGCTTTCATGGCCCAGGGAAACGGACCTGCCAGCGCGCTGTACCAGCCGTGATCGCTGGCAATACAGAAAGGCTGCTCTTCATAGAGCACTCGTGCTCCGGGAGACGTTTTCTCGTGGAGTCCAGCTCCCAGAAGAGCCTCCTTCCCCCGAACACTGCCGACAGGCTAGCAGCGAACTGCGGGCCGCAGCTCATTGCAGCTAATGGCTCTCCCATCACAACGTTTGGGGAAAGGTTGGTGACTGTTTGTTTTCATGGCTGGGATTTCCAGTGGAACTTTGTTGTTGCCGCTAGCTCTGTACCTATCTTAGGTGCTGATTTTCTGTGTGCCCATGGACTGCTTGTCGATGTTGCTAACAGACATTTAATTGATGCTCTCTCGTTTTCTTCACTACTCTGTTTTACTCGGGTCGCCGAGCCCCTGATTCGGGCTAATGTAGTGACCACCGGGGATGCTTTTCAGTGTTTGCTTTTAGAGTTTCCATTGCTGTCTGTCCCTAATTTCTTTAGCACGGTAACGAAGCACGGGGTTGAGCATTATATTCCCACGGTCGGGACTCTGGTGTTCGCGCACCGCCTCGACCCCGCAAAACTGTCCGTCGCTCGGCTAGAATTTGCAGCCATGGAGCGCCTTGGCATTGTACAGTGCTTGAACAGTGCATGGGCCTCTCCGCTTCACATGGTGCCTAAATCAGACGGTCGGTGGCGGTCATGCGGAGATTTCCGCTGTTTGAATAATGCCGCGGAGAATGACCGTTAACCCATTCCCCACATTCAGGATTTTTCCACCAATCTCGCCGGGACCTCAATTTTTTTCTAAAATTGACATGGTGCGGGGGTATCACCAGGTTCCCGTGCACGCCAAAGACGTTCCTAAAACTGCTGTCATTACCCCTTCGGCTTGTTCGAGTTTTTGCGCATGCCGTTTGGGCTGAAATGTGCCGCCCAGACCTTTCAGCAGCTGATGGACTCCGTTTTGCGTGGGCTGCCGTTCGTTTTTGTTTACCTGGATGATATATTGGTGGCCAGCTGCTCGGCGAGCCAGCACGAGTCCCATCTGTGCCAGGTTTTCCAGCGTTTGGCAGCGCACGGCCTGATCGTCAACCCTTCCAAGTGCCAGTTTGGGTTGCCTGTTCTGGATCTCCTTGGACACCGCATTTCCGCTGAGGGTGTGGTTCCGTTGCCCGAGAGAGTCCAGGCTGTTTCGGTTTTTCCGGGTCCCACGTCGGTTAAGGCGTTGCAGGAGTTCTTAGGGATGATCAATTTTTACAACCACTTTATCCCGAGAGCTGCCCACCTGCTACAGCCGCTCTATGCTGCCTTAAAAGGTAAAACAGCCAAAGATCCTGTTGACTGGCTGCTGGAACGCATCCAGGCGTTTTCCACAGCCAAGTCTGCGCTGGCTGACGCCGCCCTGGTGGCCCACGCCGCCCTGCTGGCCCACGCCGCCCTGCTGGCCCACCCATTTCCATCAGCGGGGATCGCGTTGACCACCGACGCATCCGACGTGGCAGTGGGTGGCGTGTTGGAACAGCGGGTTTCAGGTGTCTGGCAAGTGCTCACCTTTTTCAGTCGTACGGTCCGGGATGCCTAACGCAGGTAGAGTGTTTTCGACAGGGAGTTGCTGGCCCTGCACCTCGCAACACGACATTTTCGTTTTTTCCTCGAGAGTCGCAACTTTACTGCATACGTTGACCACAAACCTTTGACATTTGACATGTCCAAGGTCTATGACCCATGGAGCGCATGCCAGCAGCACCAGTTGGCAGCCATTTCGGAGTTTACCACAGACATTCAGCATGTGGCTGGCAAGTCCAATCACGTCGCTGACTTTCTCTCACGCGTGTTGGTTTCTCCAGTGTATGTCGGCGTCGACTACGCTGCCCTGAGCACTGAGCAACGTGCTGACCCGGACGCCCTTGCCCTTCAGTCAATGAAAACGGGACTCGTGCTGGAGGACACCCCCATGTGGGACGGCGGACATTTCCACCGGCCGCCCCCGCCTGGTGGTGCCCCTTTCATGGCGGCGGCGTGTTTTTGACTTGGTGCACGCCCTCTCTCATCCGGGCGTCTGGGCCTCGGTCAAGCTGGTCAGTGCCAGGTTTGTTTGGCCGGGCTTTCGCAAAACGGTGAAAGACTGGGCGGTGGCTTGTATCCCATGCAAGCCACCGCCATTTGCTTAAACCCCGGGTCCTGGACTAGTTCTGCTGGGTGTTCGGGGGGGGGGGGGGGGGGGGGGGGGGGGGGGCGTGTGTGGTGGACCACTAGAGGGCTCCACTCACACCCAGTGTTGAGGCAGTGTGTTGCTGTGTTTTGTGGCGCGATGTTTTCAGTTGAAGTGTGGAGAGGAATAAAGGAGTGAGAACTAAGAGTCCCGTGTCGTCCATGCTTACCTCCACAGTCTCATTAATTCAATTCAGTTCAATTCTGTTTTATTTATACAGCACCAAATCACAACAGTAGTCACCTCAAGGCGCTTTATATTTTAAGGTAGACCCTACAATAATACATACAGAGAAAAACTCAAGAATCATATGACCCCCTGTGAGCAAGCACTTTGGCAACAGTGGGAAGGAGAAACTCTCGGAGGAAGAAACCTCCAACTGAACCAGGCTCAGGGAGGGGCGGGGCCATCTGCTGCAGCTGACTGGAGTGAGAGAAGGAAGACAGGATAACAGGCTTTACCAAAAAGGAAAGTTTGAAGCCTAATCTTAAAAGTAGAGATAGTGTCTGTCTCCTGAATCCAGACTGGAAGCTGGTTCCACAGATAAGGGGCCTGAAAACTGAAGGCTCTGCCTCCCATTCTACTTTTAAATACTCTAGGAACAACAAGTAGGCCTGCAGTGTGAGAGCGAAGTGCTCTAATGGGGTGATATGGTACTACAAGGTCATTAAGATAAGATGGGGCCTGAATATTTAAGACCTTGTATGTGAGGAACAGGATTAAGAGCATGCCCCAACGTTAGCAGGCATGCATACAAGTGCGTGAGGGCCATAAAAACTACTGACTACCATTTTGAGTTGTTATAATGAACTTTTGGCAAAACTGACTAGCTCACCACCCCCTCGGGGTGGTATCTGTGTTTCTGAAGTTCTACAAAAGGCCTGGGAGTTTAAGGGTTTAGAAACTTTCAAGAGTTGAGGACTGCACTTTTAACCCATATTTAACGATGGCTTGGATAAAATATACCAAAATGAAAAAAAGACCATTAATCTTAGCAGTTACACTCGGTTTATAGTGAATAAGCCATAGGTGCAGCAGTTAAAGAGTTAACTGCTCTGAGGTAGACGTGAGTTGCTCTAAGCCAATGAGCTGCTAAAACAGGGTGTAGGGCCCCGCCCGCCATCTCCGTCTGAGAGAGCGCAGGCTTTTCTCCTCTCTCGAAAATCCTCCATGAGCACGCTAGCGAGGAAAAGGACATGGAGATTCACTGAAACGAGGTATGGAAAAAAAGCAATAGAAACGGAAGAGTTAGCATTTACTGCTTATGAAAGATCGTTTTATGGTATATGTACTGCTAAGACAAGTAACTAGCTGGTTCCTTTTACATTGTTTGGTCGACGAAGGTCAGGAGTTAGAGACGACGCCATTTCATCATTCCTGCGCCATCTCGCGCTGCTCCGCCTTTCTTTTCTGAGATCGGTGAGCAAAGTGTTTTAATAGTTCATTGTTTATCTGCATTTTCATGAGTTCTTTGCGAGCAAAATGTTTGTCTAGTGTTTATTGGGAAATTGTTTACAAATACTTTGTGGAAAACTTTATTCAATCTATTGAAAAAAAAAAAGCATTTGAAACCGATGCACAGATTGTGTGTTTTATTGTTTATTTTCAATTTGGAACATGGGTAACGCTGCAAATAATACATCTGAGGTGATAGTGAACTGTGATTATATGAGAACTTAATATGTCCTATGACACTGTAGTTGACAGGTCAGGTTTTTTTGTTTCCCTTTGTGTCTTCCTTTTGATGCATTGCAACGGATCCTGTAATCGATGGCGAGCCAACCCCGTTGACGGACCAATTGACTTTGTTCTGTGCTGCACAGCAGAGTGTGGTAGGCCAGCTGCAACAAAAAAACCACACCACACCACTTTGAACTTACTGTTCCCCTTCTTCACACACATCTCCCTGGACTTACGGACAGTTTATTTTAAGGACTTTTTACGGACTCTATACATCCCACGAACAGGGAACGCAGGGAAAACCAATCCTGCAGGGGAGACCTACCTTGGCAACAGGCCAAAGGGAAGATATGCTTCGTCATATTTTCTAGTCTTTGGCTTGGAAGGAAGTTGGTTTGGAAACATATTCAGCAATGCTTCATCTCCTGCTTTGCGTTTGTTTGGGCACCCTGTCAAAAACCTGTCCATTATGCTAGCAGTGTCCAAGCATTCTTTTTTTTTTTTCCTGTTCATACCACACACCCCCCTGCAATGGCTCTGCGCCCCCCCTAGGGGGCGGGCCCCACACTTTGGGAAGCTCTGTCTTAGAGTATTACAGACACATTAGTGTTACACAGACCTCTGATGTTGTGCCTAGAATCTGCTAAATTCAAATTTCTGGTACTTTTGTTTTCTTCTTCTTTTTCCTGATGTTGCTGTCTCCTGGAATCACCTCATCTATCACAGCTGTGGTGTTCTACTTATTGTCAACCACACATTGTCATTGACTGACTGGTTAGCCAATAGCTGATTTTCTGCCTGAAACTTGGTCACATCCTGGCACCAAGAATTGTGCCATGTTCAAGGTCACTTAATTGACCCCTTTCCCATACCGACTCTGAGTTTAAAAGTCAGTAGAAAATCTTGACCATGCCTACATGTCTAAAGGCATTGAGGTGTTGCAGTGCGGTTGGCTGATTAGAACATTGACATGGACAGCATGTTTCTACTCATAACCAAGCGCTCAAAGTGTTTTTTGCAACTAGCCTCATTCCTAATTCAGCATATGCACAAGAGACACATCAACTTAGAGATTAGCCAGACCAACAAGATCTGCATCAGATGATGGGCACGCAAGACCAACATTCACGCTGACCAAGTAACACATGGCAGCTCAGTGCTGTAGTATTAACAGAAGAAAGCTGCTAGAGTTCTAGAGACTCCAGCACAATGGGAACATTACTAATCAGGATGGCCATAATGACGTAACTCTGGTAGAAGAAAATAGTTTAACTGAACTAGACTATGCCCAGTGACAGATGCACTGACAGAGTTTAGGGTGAAGATTGTGGCAAGACTATAGGCAGCTGCACAACTGCCACAACAACAGAAGAAGCTTGGAAGCCAAAAGGAAGCCTGGAAGAATTTTAGTTAGTGGGCTAACAGAGATCCAAAATGGTGTCCCAGTTGACACAACCAGGATGGACAATAAGCCCTACAAGAAAAGAGAAGCAGAGGCAAAGATCATAAATGGCCTGTTCTCCAAAAGCTGGTTCAGGGTGTACTCCAGCTGCAAGAGAACAATGGTCAAAGGGCAAAGCCACCCTGACCTAACTAAGCAAAGCTGGTTGTCCAGTTGAACAGATAAATCAGGTGCTTTCACATGAAGTTGTGGTGTTGGCAGCATCTGATAATCTAAAAATGATGTTTTTTGGGTCAAAAGGATTTTCTTCCACAAAAAATGATCCCTATGAGTGCCACCTACTCTAGTCAGAGACACATCAGATGATGATAAATTGGTGATTAAAAATTGTTGTTGTTGGACTGCGTGATGGCCTTATCCCCGAGAAGCCATCCTGTAAAAGGAGGAACCAGTTAGATGCTATTTTCAAAATAGCCGAGCAGATTTAATCTCAAATAAATGATTATCTGTTTGTTCATTTGTTCTGCCACTTAAAGGACATTTAAGGACGTTTTTTAAGTGTCTAGTGACACTTATTGTCATTTGCAATGAAGGACATATTTTTTATGTTCATCCAGCTATTTAATAAATTCAATATCTATGAGCTATAACATATAAAATAATACAAAAATATATAAATATTTCCTGCTGTTTATAGTTTAGTGATGTAAGACCAGATGTCTGTTATCATATTACATACATGTCACATATCAATGAGATGCTGTACAGTACACTCCTACTGACACAGGAGAGAGATAACGACGGCTATTCAACATCATTACACGACACATTCGAGCTGCATGATGCAGACAAATTGACTAAATCATCTTTTTTGTCTATTGTCATCAAACCAGCAGAAAAAGCTGATGTCAGAAGAAGTCAGAGAAGAACTTCAGGCCGTGTACTGCAAAGGTATTTTTTTCTTGTTATCAAACAACATTTGGAGTGACGGCTTCTACAGCTCACTTTTTGGTTGTGCTGAAGCAAAGCTTACAGTCTAAGAAGTCACAGTGTTGATATTCAACACAAAAAGAAAAGCTCACTTGTTTGAATTTATTTACAATCACAGTTTTTCAAAATTCTGACTGTAAACAGCTTTTACAGCTTTGATATTATCTGACACTCGATATCAGGTGATGGGATTTAATTTAAAGGTTCCTATGTCCCAGTGAGCCATTTACACTGACCAGTGTCAGTTTCACTGTAAAACATTTATAATTTATCTCCAACATTTCTGAGAGAAATAAGTGAATTAAAAAACAGCAGACCTCAGGACGGATTTAATTAATAGATATATATATTGATGCATTATTAAATTTATGTATCCCAGATAATTGTTTTTCATCTTGTCATGGGAGAACCACCCCTTCCTCCCAAGTTAACTGCAGCCCAAGATAGCTAGTTTGGGTATTTACACACTCACAACCAGTGAAAAGAGCAACCAAAAACCTGCCAGCCTGCACAGCCACAGATGTGCTAGAAGCTAGAAGCTCTACTCAGCTGAGACTGAAGAAGTCACTTGGATGAGTGACGAAATGTTTCTCCCACTGAAAATGTCCAGATGAACTGAATCAACCTTTTGGGATTTACTTACCTGGATGGTTAAGCACGCATCAAGACGTTATTTTATTAATATTTTTAAAATGATAGCAGCACAAACAAAAATTTTGCAGCTCAAACCAGCACAAACGTAGCACAAACGTAGCACAAACGTTTAACATCAATTTTGTTTGATTTGGGTAATGTGGAGGGGCTGGTTGACCTTTTGACCTTTACATTTTCATTAATATCTTTAAAACAGAAGCAGCACAAATGACAATTTTAGCAGCACAAACCAGCACAAACGTAGCACAGCTGATTGACACCAGTGTTGTTTGATTTAATTAATATGGGGGGCTGGTTGACCTCTGATGACCTCTAGAAATTTTTATTAATATCTTTAAAATGATAGCAGCACAAATGAAAATTTTTGCAGCACAAACGTTTGATACCACTTTTGTTGGATTTGAAGAAGGTGGGGGGGCCAACTTCACTCACATTCATAAAAGAAATCTCCTCACCCAAGCTACACCAAATTCCTTTAGACAACATACAAAACAGAGTTAACATATTACAACCAATGAGACTCCCACTCTGCATCCACTGGGCCATTGGCTTCTTGTTGTCTTACATTTACAGATCATGTGGAGAGTCTCCTGCAAACATACTTCTAAGTTATAACAATTATGAGTTTCTATTAAAGGTACAAGCATCAGCATCAGCAACCCCCAACTGTAGCTTCTGTCTCCTTTTATGACAGCAGACCCCCAGTGTCCATAAATTCCTTTCTCTCTAAACAATTACACACACTCTCAAGCCTATAGCTAAGCCGAACTGAAACACACAGACAAATCCTTCCTTATTCCTCTGATCTAAACAAATTTAACACATCATATTCTAATAATTGTTTTCTTGTGCTCACACACTTCATGCACAGCTCTCTCTCTCTCTCTCTGTACTTCAAGAACAGTTTCCCATCTAAAAATCAGTTTTCTGTATTATTCACTTGCTTGTTACGCACAACTCTACCGTTGTTTACAGGCTATCGGCTGCTGTTTTTTCCCTTTTACTTACTTCCGAAAAGAAAGCCTCATTTCTGCTGTTCAATACTGAACAAATTTAAACTTTAAATTATGCAAAATTGCAAAATGCTCAGCTGTGTCTCTAATCAAACCTCTGTAACTTTGCTCTGCTTCACGTCAGCAGCATCAGATAATGTTCATATGTTGATTCATGGTTTTCTTTCATTTTTGATCTACTGCAGAATATTTTTATAAAATCCCAGACCAGGAAAATCGCCTTCATGTTTTTCTGTGTTTTATCCTCAGTTACTTTGACACAAAGGAATCTGCTGTGATGCTCACACCTTTGATAAAGTCTTGCAAGTGTCAGTTTTCGTTTTATAGATATAAAAATATGGAAATGTACTGATGCGTGATCAGAATTATAATATTTCTCACTGTCTGAGGCAAAATTTCCCCGATTCAAATCTAATCGAAACAAATTGACTTGAATTGTGGATCAAATCGATTCGGGACCTTGTGAATCGGAATTGAATTGATACTAGAAATCAGTGACGATACCCAGCCCTATTTTCTGCAACAGTATGAGAGCAGAATGGGCTTTGTGTTATCACACAAAGGCAGAATATTACTGTATCTGGAACTAGACCAGAAATGCCAGCTTAACATGTATTCATCAAATTGGTTTATTGAAGAACTGAATGACTCTGATGGATTTCAGATATTAATATTAATTTTATTAGTCAGCTTCCTTCCTGTTTTTGCCAGATTTTTTTAAGAACAGGACAAAGCAAAATATATGGGATAATAATTATTATAATTTAATATATCCCGTCATATGTCTGGTCAAGATGCCAGTGTGTAGTGATGATTTTGACAAATGTTTCTGTTCATAAATATGAAGAATAAATGAGTGGGTGAAGATGAAAGATTATGGCATCAGTATGCCATGAATTGTCTAAGGAGCTTGGATAGAAAAGCGTCTGGACTTCTTTGAGTTGCTTGAAGACGTTTCACCTCTCATCCGAGAAGCTTCTTCAGTTCTAAGGGTCCACTGTGAGCGACCATCTTTGAACAGAGGCGGTGGTTTACGACACCAACTGTCTGCCATCTATAATCCAGTTTTGAGTTCCCTCCCCAGACGCCTTAACGCCCACTCACATCCTGGGCCATCTGACCTCAGGAAATCGCATGATAAGGTGGGGCCAGGTTTCACAACGAGCTCACCCGAAACCTTGGCTGATTGTGACCCACACCCAGTTTCACACCTTGGCTCATGTGATTAGGTAGAGGATCATCAGGGGGTCCTTTGTCCCTCTGTGGGGGGAAACTCCCACTAGGTTTAAATCTGGGACTCTCCACCATTTGACCTTAGAACTGAAGAAGCTTCTCGGATGAGAGGTGAAACGTCTTCAAGCAACTTAAAGAAGTCCAGACGCTTTTCTTTCCAAGCTCCTTAGACTACGATGACCTGGATGACTGAGAACCTTCACAGACATATGTCATGAATTGGCTTTCATGAGATTGGACCAAGGGCGTAGATTTGGTTTTGGCATTGGTGGGGACGGATGATTCAACCACTGAACTCTGCCCTGTTTCTTTTTTTTTTCCTTTTTGTCTTTGCTTCTTGATAAAAAAAAAAGGAGAAATATACTTGCCTACATATGCTATTCTACATGCTTTTAAACCATTTAATATTACAATTCATAGTTTTATATGTGAATTATATAATGTTAAATTACTATTAAACAAATGACTGACTAAGTATTTTAGGCTTTAGTTTACTTCAGCCATATTCCATATAAATCAGGTATCATACAAAAATAAAAATAGTTTCAAATACAGTCATGACAATAAAAGAATATGACTTTAAGGACTTAACAACATTAGTTCAGTTATAGTACACCAACATCTCTGATACATTAGCACTAAGGGAACACTGAATGACCTGGTGGTTTTTGTCCATAAAACTACTCGTCTAAGATTACCACAAAGTAAAAGATCTCTCAGCAAGATTATGCAACATTTTAGGCACTACTGCCCTCTATCAAATCAGTGAGCTGGGATTTTTTTATTCTAAACATGAACTACTGTTACAGCAACAGACATGGACTACTGGTGCCCCACACAACAACTCAATGTCCACTATGTGAAGGAGCCAAACACATGCCTGCTCCTCTCGTTAGTCTATAACACCAAAACATCAGTCACCTGTGAGCTCGCCTCTTCACCTCTGTCCGAGCTACAACATGGCAGAGCTGCCTCTGTCACCTGATAAATAACAGTGAGACATTCCAAATACATGCAGTCACACACGTGCTTCAAATACAGTCATGAACCAACAAGTCAACATCCAATTTCACCTGTGATCTTGTATCACCATTACTCTCTGAGCTTTGTGTTGGTTCTTCTGTCACCTGACAAATAGGACATACATGACAATAAGAATAAAATGGGTAGCTGCTTCAGTGTTTCTGTCACTTTGTGCAGATCTTGACTCATGTAAGGTAATAAATATATAATCTTAAATGCTTATGTGCTGATTATTATTGGTTTATATGAGAGAGGCCCAGACTTCAGTGTAAAACTAGGTTGCAGGCTGACAGGAAACTGCATGCTTTTGCAGTGCGTGCTTTTGCAGCTAGAATGAAGTGAAAGTGAAACCAACTAGGCTGTTTGATCGTGTGGTGTGACGTGAGAGCACGTATATAAATAACTAGGCTTCCGTTTGTGCTTCAGAGCTGGGGTTGTGTGTTGTGTGCAAAGGTCTCCATATTCCGGAATATGTAAATAAAGATCATTTTTTAAAGTAAAAGACCACTTTTGAGCCGTGTTTTCTTGGCCCTAAGAATCAAAAGAACCAAATTTAACACTCATCAGTAATGTTTGTAGGGTGAGCACATTTTTAAAACAATTTGTGCAAACTGCACTACAAGGTGGAATATTTGCAAACTCATGACTACTTCGTGATATTTTGTCACAAAAATGAACCCTATGAATATGTCAGTGCCATTAGGATGAAATTATTGTGTCACCAATATTTTAACGTTAGACATATAATTCTAACAGCCTCTGTAAACTAATATCCTGGCTTACTCGAGGCTGCCGTTTTCTCTGACAGTTTCAATCAAAATTAGAAATGCTGCTCTGAGACTGAGATAAGTAATAGTGCTGCCTGTTGTGCAGTTAGTTTCCAAAACACGTTATTCATGGTTACATACAATTTTAGACTGATGTGGGCCAAAGCCTAGCATAGCCTGTAACGTTATTATGATGGACACATTTTATGAGTGAACTTGACTTTAAGTGACTTGCAAGTTTCTTTGAAGAATACTTTCTTAAATCCAGGTTCTTCCTTTTTGCTGCCGTCCTCCTCTCCTCCTTGCAGGTCCTCGCAGCGCAGGCTTGCCGCTGCTAAAACGAAACAGTAGTGATGTGTGAATTGATCCTGAAATATCGATTCCTCCAATACCAATCATTTATGTTCTAGAATCGATTCTGTGGTCGCAAATTTTGAAGCCATCCTGATAACCTTCTCCCACCAACGATGTGGAGATCAAACCCTTTTAGATCCAATTAAAATCAAGGCACTCAAAAAGATGCTCTGTAAAAGAGTAGAATTTTTGGAACAGAGTTTAATACACTGAATCATATGAACTGCAGGAAAAATACATACAGACATTTAGCAGCAGAGTTACATAGCAGAAAGCAAGCAAAGCAAAACCCCGGGGTGTACAGCCTTAAGCACAGACAGCAGAGCAACACAGAGACGGACAGAGTGAAACAGCAGAGGGGAAAAAGAGCTGGGGGTGTCCTCTGGTCCCCTAATATATAGTGTTACGACCCCCTCTGCTAGGCGTCAGGGAAGGAGTAACATACACAAGCCCCCAACACAAAACTGAGTAAAGAAAAAGGTTTTAATCTCAAACTTTGAACAGAAAACCGACAGGGCTGTTCAACAGACCACTGGGCAAACAATTATTACATAAAGAAAAAACAGTCAAGAGTAAAAGCTAAAGGTTAACTAAGGCAAGCTGGCAGCACACAAAATAAAAGCTAAAGGTTCTAAGGCAAGCCAGCATCACAAAACTCTAATGAAACTAAGTTCAGCTGGTTTAGCAAACAAAGAGCAACACAGCAAACAGGTTTAACAAACAACGTTCAAGTGTGAGGCAACGAGGAGGACACTGCATGTCACTTCAGAGCAGCAGTTCCCCATAGTGTGAAGGATCTTCAGCCTTTTATACTCCCAGGTGCAGACAATCAGCCAGTCAATTGGTCTTGGAGTGGTCATGGGATCTCCAGGCAGCCAATCATCCGCGAGGTCTGGCACACTGTGATCTGCATAAAAGAAGGCTGGCACAGGACTCCCAGCAGCCAATCCTCCACGAGTCCTAGCACTCTTGGATTTGCATAAACAAAAAGGCAGTCTCACTCCCTCCAAGGCCCCGGGCCGTAACAATAGGGACCAGTATCCCCGCCCCCTGCTGCTGGGTAACTTTCCCACGCGCCCAAACACAGCTGCAGGGGTCAGGTACAGGCCAGGGTACGGGCAGGGCTCTGGCTGAGGGCCCAGCCCAAAGGGACACCCTTAGGTTAACCCTTTGCTTTGACTTCTGACAATAGGTCACAGCATGGTCAAAGGTCACACATTAATCCTAATTATCAATATATAATCTTATAACTACATAGGTTCTTAAAACACTTCAGTGTAGTTCAAATTATGTGCGTGTGTGTGTGTGTGTGATGATATTTTATTGTGATGTGTTCAGGCAATGTTACTGTTTTGGTTGTGCTGCATGAAAGACGTTGAGTGTGTATTCGGGAAGGTTAGTTACTGGAGAGTAAATTATTCAGGAGAACTCTCCCCTTACATTAACTGCCCTGTTACTGTACCACCTTAATAAACCTCGGTGAAGCAAAATGTCTTGTGCTTAAGACTCTACATGAAAGTTAAAATACATATGTTCAGTGCACATAGATATATAGTGTATATAGTTACATAGTTATACATATCACACAAAAAACCACCACAATTCTCACATTAAAATATCGATATTTTAGTACTTAAGGGTAAATTTGTAGTTTATCATTAACAGGAACACAGTAGAAAGAAACTATATTATTCGGATTGTCTACATTCAAAGGAACTACTTCCTCTTCCGCCTTTCATACTTATGTGCGAAATACGGCTGCATAAATGTCTCACAGCTGCTGGCGTGCGCACTCATAACAATGGCTGAGCATAATTGGAGTCATGTGCGGACGTATTTTACCTCCACAAACAGCTGAGACATGGTTTGCGATACATGTGGCAAAAAAGTGAGGTTTTTGTGGCCATACATGCCAACCTTGAGACCTCAGAATTAGGGAGATATTCAAAAGGGCTGTCGGGGTGGGGGTGGGGGTGATAAATACATTCTACAGTGTTTATTTATCGGATAAAATATGTTAAATGTCACCGTTATTAATGGCCGGCCCTGAAACAGCGGGGGTGTCCAAATTCAGAGGCTGCTTCCACCTGAGGACCCGGCCTTCGTGGTCTAAAGAAAGCTGGGTAGCACTTCACAGGCTCCCTCGGTGGAGTGAAACTCGGCCGTCTGCTCCTTGCTATCTAAAATATAACTGGGCGCTGGCGTAAACTCTCGACCGTCCCACACTTCTGTTTAATCAGTTTTCTGTTTGATGTTTATTCAGCTGTGTGAAAACCCCGGAGGAACCCACCCGATGGATTAATAAAGTTACATTTAATTTAATCTAATCTAATAACTTTAATCTCAGCCAAACCGATTTACTCACGAACAAATAAAACACTGAAAAAGCCGAACAATAACATTTTAAGTTATCAAAGTGACTTATATATCATGTTTAACCCGAGTAGCGAAAGACCGTGGGGGTTTGAAGACGATGTGTCGGTCGGCTCAGATATTTGAAGTTTACACAGCTACATACTCACCTGAAAATATGTTAAAAGTTTTTTTGCGACCCAGAAAGAGAAATAAGAGTAATATTAAAACTAAGTCGCTGCCGCCATTGTTGGAGACTGGAATTGGCTGGGCCGTGCTATGAATTCTGCGATATGGTTTTTCAATTTTGTTGTCCGGGTGGACAATCGGGAGAAATTTGGGAGAATTGTGGCTCCGGGAGATTTTCAGGAGGGGCACTGAAATTTGGGATTCTCCCAGAAAAATCGGGAGGGTTGGCATGTATGGTTGTGACAACATCACTAACCTTGTCAAACACCTCAGAGTAAATCATATCACAGAATATGACGAGCTTATGTTGAGGCGAACTGAAGAGGAGGACAGGGACAGGTGCTGCTAGGGCGAGACAGACGTCTCTCACGGAGTCCTTTAGTGCTGCAGGCAGGCAACGTGTTCAAATAGCACAACTTCAGTTTTTTTATTTCTGTATGATGAACTCTGTATTATTAAGTGATAAGAACAAGTAATCTGATGTCCTGTAATCATTATGACGCTATAATTTGAGATACAATAAATAAAATAAGCTTTTGTACAAAGTATCGGTATCGGATCAGTATCGTCGATACCACCCTGAATATTACTTGGTATCGGATCGGAAAGGAAATCAGTGGTATCGCACATCACTACTAAACAGAGCTCCCTGAAAGTCACAGCCAATCACATTTGCCATATTTGTCACATGAGGTAGGACTCCAGTAGAGAACATAATTTAACTCTTTCTGCACCGCTTGCTGAATGAGACGTTGACAGATCGTTTTTTTCTTTCTATCGGGTTTGTTTTTCTTTACTCGAAGAGATCAAATTATTGGTGGGGACAATTCAATAATCGCTGGATATTGGTGGGGACATTTCTTTTCCGTCCATGCCAAATCTATGCCCTTGGATTGGACCCATGTTGGTATTTATGGAGGACCACAAGAGCCACGCCCATCGAAATAAAGAATTCTGTGCTGAAATAATGAATTGTAGAATAAATTCTGCATTTGTAAATTCATTTTTGAATTCCAATTTAATAAAGTGATTTTTAAAATGCTTTTTAAAAATGTCATTTCAAAAAACATTTTTGAATTCCACTTTAATAAACTGCATTTCAAAATCCATTTCCCTTTCCTGTTCGCTCAGGGATTAATTTTTGTATTAGCTGCTGGATTAACAACTTCATTTTAAAAATCCTGCTGCTATTCAAATTAGCCACACCGTGGGATGTAAGGAGCTCTCTGATTGGTTGGACAGACACGGGCTGCAAGCCTGGATTTTTCTAGCTCATAGCTTCGCCCTGTTAAGAAAGTGTGTGCTTGTACAAAGGCCGTTCAGCCTCGGGATTTACAGTCGGCTCGACACGGATATGTGAAGAATGAAGGGACCCTGCACCGAAACGGAGAGCTAACCTCTGAGTGCCTGTTTACTCAGTCTGACCACCTGTTAAAGGTAACGTGCTGACATGGCTAACGCTAGCATCACCGCACGTAGCCCCGTTATTTTAAGGTCATCTTAGCTTCTGAAAATTTTACGTCTCAGCTGTACGAGCTAGCTACGTGTTCTGTAAGCTGCTGTGCTCTTCACAAATAAAGCTGGAAGCAGCTCAGACTGTTAGAACCAGCACTGAGGCCTGTTACATTTATACAGTGTTAGAGCAACGGCTGCAGCCTACAGCCTTTAAACTAGCGATTAAAATGCTGACAGTAAACTCGTCAGTCCAGATGTTACCACATTACTTTGTGATACTTAAGAGTTAAAACAACTGAGACAGGCTGATTAAAATAACAGCTGTCAGTTCTCTCATTCCTTATATCAAGACTGGAGATCACACTACTGATTTCAGTTCATTTAATATGTGAGTGCACAGATTCATTCTCAACTGGCCATAAATGATGATCAAAGGTTGTATATATGATGAAGTCATCAAATCCCAGCCTCTAACACAGTGCGCTGAATCTTAGCTTTGAATGTCCAGTATATTCTAATCAGTGCAATGTAAGCATTCACTGAACCTACAGTACCTACACCTGTGTGGCAAATGTGTGGTAAAGACACAGATAATGAAATTTAATTATTAATACAATATACATCATGAGAAACGAAAGCTGAAATTGATTCAGTTTAGTACTTTTCTCTGTATGCTCTGTGATTATAAAGGCCTTAAATTCTGTGATATATACTGTAAATGATTTTCACAGAGGTCTTAAAGTACTTAAATCACTGCTGATAGTCTGGTTGTTTATATTTTCACGTTTTTGTGTCTGTAGGGCTGTTTGATGACGATTTGGACTCCTCTGGGAGATGAGGACACACCCACATCTGTTCCACACTGCAGCCATTGATGGTGTTACAGCTCTGAGTCAGCTTTGGGCCATCAGACGCACACACTGGAAAACCAGCACCTGGACTTCATGCAGGAGAGACGGCCTCAGTGATGGACTCTGCATCCTGTACTTTACCTCCTAATCTCTTTCTCTTTAACACACAATTAAAATCACTCCAAAAGAGTGTAAACTTACTGAGGAAGTCTCTAACTTGTACACATTTGTACTTGCTTTATGAGTTATATTTAAGATGAGTAAAGTTATTCACATAAAGTTTTTATTCTTCTGTATTTATTCTTTTGTATCATGTACCACAGTCACTGAACTTTACAGACCTGGTGAATTGGAGAAAAAAAAAATCATATATATATATATATATATATATATATATACACACACATATGAATGAATCATTCAGCTTCAGCAGTATTTCTATTCATCTTATGAATTCCAGTCTAATGTCAGTTCACTGTTTAAGTTCAGTTTTGGTCTTAAACTCCAGAGAATACCACCTGGTTCAACAATATTTTTATCTAATTATTGGCAAAATGTTTTCTTCTGAGAGATGCTCCTGAGCCTGAAATTGAGCCCAAAGAAACAACAACAAGGTTTAGTTCCTCTGGATTTTCCATGAAAAATTGTTTTATCACTCATCCAGGTGACTTCTCCAGTGTCACGGATGAGTGATGAATGTATCTGCTACTGGAAACCATTGTGTCCAGTTAAAGTCAATCGACTTTTTTAAGGAGAGTTGTTAGATGCTGTGCTCATGAGGACAATGAGTTTTAACTTGCAGCACAACACAAAGCTGCCATACTGGATCAGCGATCAAAACACTTAATTGAGCAGAATTAAGGCAAAATGTAATATCCTCATATGATGACACATCACACATGACCCAGCATTGTTCTAAGAATGCAAACTTTCTTATTGGAAGTTTCCAAAGCTGCCAGAAAGGGACAGATTTCTGGCTGGTCTTAATGAGTGGTCGTTGCTCTCTCTTGCTGCACGGAGGATGTAACACCCATGATAGGCGCTGAGGTGTGTCCTTGTCAGGAATCAGCCATCCTCAGCTTTCAGGTTAGGAAAAGTGGAACCAGAAGATATTCAAATACATCTCTCCACAGCTGCTGATAAAAGTTTGTTAAAAACATTTGCAGGTGAATCACCACTGATTTATCACTGACATCCATTTACTCAAAAATTACTGACAAGTGGATAACTAGAATATATAGTTTATAATTTCAGTTCAGTTCAGTTCTTTTTTATTTCAAACATACACATTCACCAACGTTTCATAAAATCGTTCCATGCAGTTGTTTGAAAAGGAGTAGGCAGAAGTATATACTTATTTAGCCCTACCCCCTCAGGTTTACATCCTCATCATCTAAATTTGAACAACAAACGTGTACAACGCCTTCAACTTAGAACAACATCACAAAAAAAACATTTTCTCATGTTCAACTAAACTATATTTAGATTTGCTAATTTGCAGAAGAAAATAAACATGAGTTTGACTGCTGTCTTGGGTTAATTGCATTTTCTTCATTCTTATACTTATTTAAAATTTCTTTTTTGAGTTTTATTTTAAACTGGTTTATATCACTACTGACCTTTATATCTTCTTCTAACTCATTCCAGAATTTAACCCCCGCTATTGAAATAGACATCCTTTTCAATGTTGTTCTTACTCTTTGTAATTTTAAATTCCACTTCCCTCTAAAATTATACCTCCCTTCTCTTTCTAAGAACCATTTACTTATTTCGATTGGGAGCATCCCTTTCCTTACCTTATATATTATTTGCACTGTTTTAAACTTCACCAGATCCTGGAATTTTATAGCTTGCGTCCTAATAAAGAGTGCGTTTGTGTGAGCCCTATACCCCTCCTGATTTATTAGTCTAATGGCCCTTTTCTGCATTATGATTATAGTCTGAATATTACTTTTATATGTATTTCCCCAAACCTCTACACAATAACTCATGTATGGTAATAGCAAAGCACAATATAACATATACAATGTTTTCCTATCCAGAAATTGTTTTACTTTCCCCAAGACAGCAATGCCCCGTGCTAACTTTCCCCTCACATAAGTGATGTGTGATTTCCAACAGGCCTTTTGATCAATGATCACACCAAGAAATTTTATGGCATTAACCCTTTCTAGATATATATTATCAACACAAATTTCAATGTTAATGTTTTTCTTATAGTTTCCGAATAACATAAATTTTGTTTTATTTAAATTTAAGGACAATTTGTTTCTATCAAACCACTTCTTTAATATCTTCAACTCCTGTGTGATCACCTCCAAAACCTGTTGAAATTCCACACCTGAACAAAGTATATTGGTATCATCTGCAAAAATTACAAACTTTAGTATCTTCGATACTTTACAAATATAATTTATATACATAATAAACATTTTCGGACCCAATACTGATCCTTGAGGTACTCCACATTCAATATCCATCAATTTAGATTTAAACTCATTTATTTGTACATATTGCTGTCGATTCATCACATAGCTGTTTATCCAATCCAGTACCACACCCCTGAAACCATATTTTTCCAGTTTGATTTTTAGAATTTCGTGGTCAACAGTATCAAATGCTTTTTTTTAGATCTAGAAAGACTCCAAGTGCATACTTCTTGTTATCCATACATTCTGTTATTTCTTCCATTAAATCCATCAATGCCAAAACTGTTGATCTATTATTTCTAAACCCATACTGGCAATTTGCCAACAAATCATGTTTATCCACAAAGCTATCAAATCTTTTTAGAAATAGTTTTTCCAGTATCTTAGAAAACTGGGAGAATACCGACACTGGTCTATAATTTGTAAAACAATGCTTTTCACCTGATTTATAAATGGGAATAATTTTTGCAACTTTCATTTTTTGTGGAAAAACCCCTTCCTGGAAAGACAAATTAAAAATATATTGTAGTGGTTTTACAATACCATCAATTACTCTCTTTACCGTTACCATATCAACATCATGACAGTCAGTACTCGTTTTGTTCTTAAGTCCACTGACAATATCATATATCTCCTTCTCTTCCACTGCTCTTAAAAACATTGAACTTGCATTCCTTTCAATGTTTCCTCCAGTCTCCCTTTCTATCATATCAACCTTTATTTCCGCAGCCAGTTTTGGCCCTATATTTACAAAAAATTCATTGAATCCATTTACTACTTCGTTCATTTTACTAATAGCATTTGTCCCTTCCATAAAATACCCAGGGTAGTCATTAGTCCTTGGTCCATTTTTTATTATACTATTTAATACCTTCCATATCCCTTTCATGCTATCTTTATTATCTTCTAACTTTTTGATGAAGTATTCTTTTTTACAAGTTCTCATTATGTTAGTTAATTTATTTTTATACTTTTTATATTTCTTTTCAGATTCTGTAGTTCTCTTTTTAATGAATTCTCTATATAAGGTGTTCTTTTTTTTACAGGCATTTTGCAGTCCCTTTGTCATCCATGGTCTTCCTGCATACTTATCTTTCCTGTTGACTTCAATGAGTAGGCTGTTTTCCTCTAACAAGGCCATGAATATGCTTAAGAATGCCTCATAGGCTTTATTGACATCCTTGTGTTTATATACAATAGTCCAATCTTGTTTTATTAACTCATTTTTGAGACACCGCATTGTCTTTTCTGTTCTAATTGTTTTATATATTGTCTTACATTCATTTCTATGAACTTCATAGCAACAGTCATAAGTTACAAAAACTGGTAAGTGGTCACTTATATCATTCATCAATATCCCCCCTTTTATATTTTCTTCCATTACATGTGTAAAAATATTATCTAATAGAGTTGCGCCATGAGTGGTTATTCTCGTCGGTCTTGTTATCAGGGGAAATAATCCCATACAATACATTGAATCAATAAATTCTTCAATACTCTTATTATGATTTGGGTTCAATAAATCAATATTAAAGTCTCCACAGATAAACATTCTTTTCTGATTCAGATTTGTATACAAGTCCTCCATAATGTCCTTAAAAGTCTCAATCTTTGACCCTGGTGTTCTATATATGCAACTGACAATCATATTTTTCTGTTTTTTCATATTTATTTCCACTGTTATACATTCCATCACTCCATCTACCACCCTCGTCATTCTTCTCATTTTTTCAAACCTTAAATTTCAACATAGAGTGCTACCCCACCTCCTTTTTTATTAGTCCTATCTCAGTGGAGGAATTCATATCCCTCTATCTCAAAATCCTCTTCTTTTCCAGTGTTTATCCAAGTCTCTGATATTGCTATCACACCAAATGGTTGATTAAACTGTGCTATATATTCTTTAATAAATTGAAAGTTTGCATATAGACTTCTACTATTGAAATGAACCATGGTTATATTCTTACCCGGCTCTAGGTTCCTATTAAATTGTTCCATTGTATAATAATTACAGTCCTTTAACATTTTGGTAAAAAAATTACAGTCAGGATCTATATTGCTATCATACCCCAGTGTCCCAGTTTCAACATCCATTTGATTTGTTACTTGAAATCTGTCAGACATCTGACTTTATTATATATCTTATCCACATACCATCACCTTTAACAATACTTTGTCTAAGCCAAGTACCAACCATTTTGACAATTCATTGAAAGTACCATCGACCATCCCAATGCTTTGCCTTACATTTTATCAGCCGCAGTTTTCTAATTCTGTCAGCTCTTTAATGACTAAGACCTTTGTCTGCTCCGGTGTTCCATTTAACTTAATGAACACCTTACAATCTGATGTCCAGGTTGACTGTATTTTCTTCTGTTTCTTCTGTTTTCTTAATAATCTTGCTTGTCTTGCAATATCTGCATTTTTCTTGATTAGGTGTTCCTTTCAACTTTCTTCTTTGCTTCAGTAGCTCTTTCTTCTGCTTCCTATTAACAAATCTTATAATAATGGCAGGTTTTTGATTCTTGTTTTTCCTTGGAAGAGTATGGCACCCCTCAATGTCCTTACTATCGATTTCAATGCCTTTACTATTGAAAAAGGCCATTACCTGTTCTTCCAGGGAGCGCAACTCTTGCTCAGGCGGCTCCCCTCTCTCTTCTGCTGCTGCTCGTGCACATGTCTGGTGCTTGGTTTCCAGACCCGTTACTATTACATCTGTTATTCTCGAATATTGTTCCAACTCTGCCACTCGTACTTCCAACATAGCAATCTTCTTGTCCTTTTCCTCACTTTGCCTTCTTAATTCTTTAATATCCTCAATTAAGTTGATTATCAGTTTTTGTTGTTTTGCAATGGTTGTAATTTCTTCTGACATAAAGTTCAAAGATTTCTTTATGTCCTCCAGTTCTTCCTCATTGACATTACTTCTTTTAGGCGGCATCTTCTAAATACATGTGCCCCTTTTTTACTGCAGCCTCAATCAATCCTGACGCTTGCTAACTCTGGGCCTGCCTTTTCCTGTAGCTTCACTAGCTCTTGATTCAATTCAATTCAATTCAATTTTATTTATATAGCGCCAAATCACAACAAAAGTCGCCTCAAGGCGCTTCATAGATACAGAGAAAAATCCAACAATCATTTGACCCCCTATGAGCAAGCACTTTGGCGACAGTGGGAAGGAAAAACTCCCTTTTAACAGGAAGAAACCTCCAGCAGAACCAGGCTCAGGGAGGGGCGGCCATCTGCTGCGACCGGTTGGGGTGAGAGAAGGAAGACAGGATAAAAGACATGCTGTGGAAGAGAGACAGAGGTTAATAACAGATATGATTCAATGCAGAGAGGTCTATTAATACATAGTGAGTGAGAAAGGTGACTGGAAAGGAAAAACTCAATGCATCATGGGAATCCCCGGCAGCCTACGTCTATTGCAGCATAACTAAGGGAGGATTCAGGGTCACCTGGTCCAGCCCTAACTATATGCTTTAGCAAAAAGGAAAGTTTGAAGCCTAATCTTGAAAGTAGAGATAGTGTCTGTCTCCTGAATCCAAACTGGAAGCTGGTTCCACAGAAGAGGGGCCTGAAAACTGAAGGCTCTGCCTCCCATTCTACTTTTAAATACTCTAGGAACAACAAGTAGGCCTGCAGAGCGAGAGCGAAGTGCTCTAATAGGGTGATATGGTACTACAAGGTCATTAAGATAAGATGGGGCCTGATTATTTAAGACCTTGTATGTGAGGAGCAGGATTTTGAATTCAATTCTGGACTTAACAGGAGCCTGGTTGTGGCCTGGTGGCTGATGGTGGAGCCAGGCTGTGACCTGCTGGTTGATGATGGGGCCTGGCTGGGCCTGCTGGCTGATGGTGGAGCCTGGCTGTGACCTGCTGGCTGATGGTGGAGCCTGGCTGTGACCTGCTGGCTGATGGTGGAGCCTGGCTGTGACCTGCTGGCTGATGGTGGAGCCTGGCTGTGACCTGCTGGCTGATGGTGGAGCCTGGCTGTGACCTGCTGGCTGATGGTGGAGCCTGGCTGTGACCTGCTGGCTGATGGTGGAGCCTGGCTGTGACCTGCTGGCTGATGGTGGAGCCTGGCTGTGACCTGCTGGCTGATGGTGGAGCCTGGCTGTGACCTGCTGGCTGATGGTGGAGCCTGGCTGTGACCTGCTGGCTGATGGTGGAGCCTGGCTGTGACCTGCTGGCTGATGGTGGAGCCTGGCTGTGACCTGCTGGCTGATGGTGGAGCCTGGCTGTGACCTGCTGGCTGATGGTGGAGCCTGGCTGTGACCTGCTGGCTGATGGTGGAGCCTGGCTGTGACCTGCTGGCTGATGGTGGAGCCTGGCTGTGACCTGCTGGCTGATGGTGGAGCCTGGCTGTGACCTGCTGGCTGATGGTGGAGCCTGGCTGTGACCTGCTGGCTGATGGTGGAGCCTGGCTGTGACCTGCTGGCTGATGGTGGAGCCTGGCTGTGACCTGCTGGCTGATGGTGGAGCCTGGCTGTGACCTGCTGGCTGATGGTGGAGCCTGGCTGTGACCTGCTGGCTGATGATGGAGCCTGGCTGGGCCTGCTGGCTGATGATGGAGCCTGGCTGTGACCTGCTGGCTGATGGTGGAGCCTGGCTGTGACCTGCTGGCTGATGATGGAGCCTGGCTGGGCCTGCTGGTTGATGGTGGAGCCTGGCTGTGACCTGCTGGCTGATGATGGAGCCTGGCTGGGCCTGCTGGCTGATGATGGAGCCTGGCTGTGACCTGCTGGCTGATGGTGGAGCCTGGCTGTGACCTGCTGGCTGATGATGGAGCCTGGCTGGGCCTGCTGGTTGATGATGGAGCCTGGCTGTGACCTGCTGGTTGATGGTGGAGCCTGGCTGGACCTGCTGGTTGATGATGGGGCCTGGCTGTGACCTGCTGGCTGATGGTGGAGCCTGGCTGGGCCTGCTGGTTGATGATGGAGCCTGGCTGTGACCTGCTGGCTGATGGTGGAGCCTGGCTGTGACCTGCTGGCTGATGGTGGAGCCTGGCTGTGACCTGCTGGCTGGATGATGGAGCCTGGCTGGGCCTGCTGGTTGATGATGGAGCCTGGCTGTGACCTGCTGGTTGATGATGGAGCCTGGCTGTAAATAACAATGTACAAAATGGAACTATATATGACAAATGTGGTGTGGTGTTGTGGGATTTTTAACAAAGACCCTACAAAACTTTACAGTACTCATGCTGCCAAACTTCTGACGGCTAGGTGTGCAGGTCCTGCATTACATGCATTCACTTTTAAGATTAAGAAATCTAAGTGATAAGAGGCCAGAAATGTTTGAATTTGCTTATGAACCTACATCACTGAGGCCGTCTCTCCTGCATGAAGTCCAGGTGCTGGTTTTCCAGTGTGTGCGTCTGATGCCCCAAAGCTGACTCAGAGCTGTAGCACAGCTGCGGTATGGAACAGATGTGGGTGTGTCCTCATCTCCCAGAGGAGTCCAAATCGTCATCAAACAGCCCTACAGACACAAAAACGTGAAAATATAAACAACCAGACTATTAGCAGTGATTTAAGTACTTTAAGACCTCTGTGAAAATCATTTACAGTATATATCACAGAATTTAAGGCCTTTATAATCACAGAGCACAGAGAAAAGTACTAAACTGAATCAATTTCAGCTTTCATTTCTCATGATGTATATTGTATTAATAATTAAATTTCATTATCTGTGTCTTTACCACACATTTGCCACACAGGTGTAGGTACTGTAGGTTCAGTGAATGCTTAAATTGCACTGATTAGAATATACTGGACATTCAAAGCTAAGATTCAGCGCACTGTGTTAGAGGCTGGGATTTGATGACTTCATCATATATACAACCTTTGATCATCATTTATGGCCAGTTGAGAATGAATCTGTGCACTCACATATTAAATGAACTGAAATCAGTAGTGTGATCTCCAGTCTTGATATAAGGAATGAGAGAACTGACAGCTGTTATTTTAATCAGCCTGTCTCAGTTGTTTTAACTCTAAGTATCACAAAGTAATGTGGTAACATCTGGACTGACGAGTTTACTGTCAGCATTTTAATCGCTAGTTTAAAGGCTGTAGGCTGCAGCCGTTGCTCTAACACTGTATAAATGTAACAGGCCTCAGTGCTGGTTCTAACAGTCTGAGCTGCTTCCAGCTTTATTTGTGAAGAGCACAGCAGCTTACAGAACACGTAGCTAGCTCGTACAGCTGAGACGTAAAATTTTCATAAGCTAAGATGACCTTAAAATAACGGGGCTACGTGCGGTGATGCTAGCGTTAGCCATGTCAGCACGTTACCTTTAACAGGTGGTCAGACTGAGTAAACAGGCACTCAGTCAGAGGTTAGCTCTCCGTTTCGGTGCAGGGTCCCTTCATTCTTCACATATCCGTGTCGAGCCGAGTGTAAATCCCGAGGCTGAACGGCCTTTGTACAAGCAACAACAACAAACAACAAACTTTATTTATATAGCACATTTAAAAACCAGTGGTGTACCAAAGTGCTTAACATGCAAGAGAGTAGGATGAAGTAACAGGGAAGGATGAGGGCTATGGCAAGGTACCAAAACATGCTAGCAGGTTGAATGGAATTAAAACACAAAAGCAAAATAATTGCATATAAAAGCATAAAAGGAAACTGAGTGTAAAGGATAAAACAGTCAAAAAAATTAAAAATGATTAAAAGTAATTAAGAATAAGCCGAAGATAAGAATAAGCATTAAGAACCTTCACAGACAATAAGCATTAAGCTAACTGACAAGCAGGCCTTAACTGGTAGAAAAGGCGAGGCTAAATAAGTGGGTTTTTAACCGCAATTTGAAGGGATGGATGGAATCAGACTCACGTATAGCGATGGGAAGGTTATTCCATAAATCAGGTGCAGCCAAGGCAAATGCGCGGTCACCTCTAGTCTTCAGCCGGGATCTCGGGAGTACCAAGAGTGACTGGGAAGATGATCTTAGTGCTCTAGTAGGGGTGTATAATCTAAGTAGCTCAATGAGGTAGCTTGGCGCTATATTGTTAATAATTAGGAAGGTAAGCAGCAGGATTTTGAATTGAATGCGATACTTAATGGGAAGCCAAGGCAGGTCAGCAAGAACAGGGGTAATAGAGACATGGCACCGACTACCAGTAAGGAGACGAGCAGCCGCATTCTGAACAATTTGGAGTCTATGGAGGAGAGTAGAGTTAAGACCGAAGTAAAGTGAGTTGTAATAATCCAACCTAGATGTCACAAAGGCGTGGATAAGCTTTCCAAGGTCCCTATGTGGAACACAATGTCTGGCCTTGCTAATAAGATGCAATTGATGGAAGCAAGATTTAACAACAGAAGACACTTGTTTGTCGAACTTAAAAGAGCTATCCAAGAATACACCCAGGTCACTAACAGTGTCGGTGAGGAAACTGTTAAAGGAACCGAGGGCGTCACAGAGTTGGCCACGGAGGACTCTACTGTCAAACACGATAATTTCAGTTTTCCTGTCATTTAGAATAAGAGAATTGCCTGCGAGCCAATTTTTGACCTCACGCATGCACTCGCAAAAGCCGTACAAAGACATAGCGGGATCATCAGTTAGTTCGAAATACATCTGTATGTTGTCGGCATAACAATGATGTGTAATGTTATACTTCTCAAAGATTGCGCCTAAGGGGAGCATATACAGTGAGAAGAGCAGGGGGCCAAGGACAGATCCTTGAGGCACGCCGCAGGAGACAGGTGCAGCAGAGGAGAAATAAGGGCCAAAATTGAACGAGAAGGACCTATTACAAAGGTATGACTTAAACCAATCGAGGGCGGCACCTCCAATGCCAACAGTGTGTTCAAGCCTCGCTAATAGGATGTTATGATCTATCATATCAAAAGCCGAGGATAGATCTAGTAGGACTAAGACTGAAGAGCGTCCAGAGTCAGCAATCAGAAGGAGATCATTGAGGACTCTGAGCAAGGCCGTTTCAGTACTATAACAGGGTTTGTAAGCAGACTGAAATTTATCATAAATGGCATTCGCATCCAAATACGGCGGGAGTTGTGAAAGAACGATCCTCTCCAGTATTTTGGACAGGAATGGAAGCTTAGAGATCGGCCTATAGTTCCCAAGATCGTTATGATCAAGGTTCCTTTTTTAAAGAACGGGCTGGACAACAGCGTGTTTGAAGGCTAAAGGAACAGAGCCTGCAAGTAGGGATATATTCATTAGAGATAGGATGCTGGGTCCAATTACGCTGAAGCAATCCTTAGCTATACGAGATGGAAGGATATCATAAGCAGGAGAGGTGTTCTTTGATTGGTCAATAAGTTGCTTGAGAGTATGGAGTGACACAGGCTCAAACTGTTGAAATGATGATGAACAACCAGGGGTGGGAGTAAAACTCGGCACCGAAGGGAGCGAGGACTTAAGATGTAGAACTTTATGAACAAAATGAGTTAAAAAAATTTCACAGTGAGCAGGAGAGCACGCCAGTGGCATTTCAGGACAGGGGTTAACCAATGAACTGAAAACATTAAAGAGGGATCGGGGGTTGTGACCATGAGTAAAAATAACTTTAGATAGGAAGGCAGCTTTGGCCATTTTAGCAGCAAGTTGAAATTGCAACCGGCTGGCACGCAGGATATCATAAGAAACCTGGAGTCTCTTTCTTCCATCTTCTCTCATCCCGGCGGCACACGCGTCACAAGGCACGTGTAGAATCGTTTAGCCAGCAACGGGAAAAAGATCTAGGCCGCTTCATTTTAACAGGGGCAACAGTATGGAGGATGGAGGAGCATGTGGAAAAAAAGGTGCTAGCAAAGTCATCAATCGTGGAAGATAGGGAACAGTCAGGAATGGAGGAGGCAAGTTTCGGAAAAGAAAAATTCTCCACAGTTCCAGAATTAATTATACGTGTAGGGCGTAGGAGAGACTCAGGGTGAAGTTCAGAAGTACATAAGTTAACATCAAAGATAACAGGAAAGCGATCAGAAATCCCAACATTGCTTATATCCTTAATGCTAATGTCCAAGCCATATGAAAAAACCAGATTGAGAGTATGGCCTCTAGCGTGGATTGGTTGGTTAACCCACTGGACAAGATTAAAAGAGTCCGTTAATGCAAGGAAATCTTTGGCTAACGGATCGTCATTACAGCAGATATGTTGTAACAATAAGCACACAGTCATATTTAAAAATAACTGAACCAAGAAGGTCAGCAAATTCGTGAATAAAAGTCTTATAATATTTAGGTGGCCAGTAAACCACAACAAACAGAGAAGTTCGCGAGGCGGTCATCTCCAGAAGTTGAGCCTCGTAGCTGAGGTAGGAAGGACAGGGTAGCTGTCGGACTTTGTATTTACATTTAGAGACCGAGGCTAAGCCACCACCTCTACCGGTAAGCCTCGGAGAGCTAAAAAAGACACAGTCCGGGGGGAGAAGCTCAGAAAAGGGAAGCGACTCCCAGGGCGAATCCAGGTCTCCGTCAAAAAGAGAGCATCAAGGCTCGTGGCGGAGGAAAAGTCGTTGAACACAAAGGTCTTATTTACCAGCGACCTGACGAGCTAGTGGGGGAGTCTGGTCGTAGTGGGGCGGCATCTCCCAAAGTCCAGTGTCGATTGAAGCGATGTGAATAGGAGAAACGGAGGTCTAGGAGTGTTTGCCGGTCATATGTTAATAATGCACAGCCACCTGATGAGCATAATATGAAGAAAATAAAAAGTACTATGCCAAAATCCAGAAGCCGGTAGAGAGGGTAAAGAGCAAAGGGGCAGATGCAGAGTAACGAGAGTAAAGACGGCCAGCCATAGACACCGGCGCCATCTTCAATACCGGTAAGGGTGCCTGCACCTGCACACACGCTTCTTAGCAGGGTGAAGCTATGATCTAGAAAAATCCAGGCAGACAGCCTGTGTCTAGCAGCAGGATTTTTTTTTCTTTTCTTTTTTTTTTTCTTTTACTGCCGCTTTCCTGTACGGTCTCTCTATTCCGGCAGCACCACTGCTGGAATTGTGGAGGGAAATAAATTCAATCAGTATCTTTGGCTAATTCTTGGTAAATAAGGAATCATATGCTTTTCCACTACCAAGGACTACAGAAGCCAACCACCTACCAGGATTTGACCAATCATTGTTATGGCTACCAAGGTTCTGCTTGACTCGCATCAATACTGTAATTAAATCTGTCAAAGGTTAGTGTTAAAAACACTGAAGTATTGATATGATGGGCTTTTCTTGCGGTGGTAGCGAGCTAATCATACTGAAGGCTAATCAACATTTATGTCGTTCAAAAAGTTAGAGCCAAGGAAGTGAGTATAGCAATGAAATGTGTGCCGTTAGGGCCATTAGTATAGTTAATTGCTGCTAACACATTATTAGAAAACAGTATAACAGAGAAGCACATTTCATTTACATGAAAAGAAGTACACACAGTCTTCAGTTTTCTTTAATCTATTTTAGCTTTGTAAAATAGGAGTTCAGGATACAGGGGTAAAATACAGGGATACAAAGCCTTTATTGCCACATGGTTAAATTCTTTATCCATTAGTTCCATATCTACTAGGTAAAATACACTAAAAACTACGAAAATTAAAGAATAAAAGGGAAATATGAAAAAAGGAAACAGAAATGACCTGAAACAAACGTGTACAGACTGAAAAAACATTTGTAAGATAGATGTATAGAAAAAAAGACTGATTTCCCACATACATTAATGCATGGATCTATCCATGCATCTTATATATAATACATAGACTACAAGCATGAGATTTGTGGCAATATAGTATAGTGTAAAGTATTCTTTCTATGAATGACTGAGCAAGCGGTTACTGTCCCCCCTTTTTTCCATTAGACCAGTTGAATGAAGGGAGAAAGGAATAAAATCTTTGTGCATATGCTCCAGTGGCGCAATCGGTTAGCGCGCGGTACTTATATGACAGTATTGGGCTGAGCTATGCCGAGGTTGTGAGTTCAAGCCTCACCTGGAGCATGAACTTTGAGCTAATACTAATCTGATGAGAGCAGATAAATGCTGAGCTCACTGAAAATGCAAACAGACTTTATAGCATCTTTAAAAACAAGCAACATTCAAAATAGAGATTAAGAAACCCAGAATTATACCTCTCTTTGTTTGTTCTGCTTTTTTGTCGACCAATGTGAGCTATTAACCATCAAGATATAGTTTTTCCTTCAAAGTCAGATTTTTGGCTGTATGTGTGTGTGTACCTTTTTTGTCCTCAGACCGCAGGGCGTAAGGCAAATCACTGGTTCGCCAAGTTGGGCAACAATCACCATGAGAAAATGATGTGTGTGAAACTAAGATGATTATGATTATATGAAGTAAATATTCATCTTGTGTTTAAACTGGGCTGAAGGTTTTTTTTTTCTTTTTGTTGTCCAGTTTGGATCTTTAGCCATCAGAATTGTTGTCTTAAGGCCAAGAAAGATGCCAAGCGGATTTATTTTACCAAGTGGATCATCATGGCCTTGCCATATTGGTCCATTTGATTGACCTTTATTATAATTATATATTTATTTGATTTTTGGTTGCTACAAACGGGACAGACATGACTGGGGGATAGGACAGGGAGAAAGAATGAAAGAAAGAGAGGGCGAGAAAGAAAACCAAAGGGGAGAAGAGACGGTGAGAAGGGGGGGAAGAAAGAAAGAAAAACAAACAAAACACCTGGATCACCTGTATGGAGAAAAAAAAAACAGAATAGAAAGCAAACAACAAAGAGCAACATAATAAAAACAGCACCATCACAATAAACTAGCTAGCAGTAGATACTAAATATTAAACGATATTGTGCAGCACGCAAGATAGACAGCGCACAATGTGCTTTGAGGCAGCAGCCAAGAAAGGTGTAGTCCGCGTCTGTGAACACCCGTGTGTACACCTGTGTGCACACCTGTGTGGATCAGCATGCTTGTATTCCAAAGGTTTCTCCATGTAACGATCTGCTAGGGAGTGTGGGGAGCCATAGCCCCGTCCCCCAGGGCATGAAGCAGGTATGGAGGAGATCCAGGGCCCAGACATCCAGAGGCCCCAGAGTACAAGGACCCGAGGAGGACCACCAAAGGGGGGAAACCGTGCCACCCTCCTGGGAAGAGCTGAGTAGAGCCCCAAACAAGAGGTCACCCAGCAGCTACTGAGCAGAGGCCAGAGGGGGTTGCAGTGGCGTGCCCGCGGGCTCTGCCGGCAGCCAGCTGTGCCAGAGAGGACCGAGCTTCAGGCCCAGAGGCCTGAGGGCATCCCATCCCCTGGAAGGGGCCCAGCCGGGCCACAGGTGCCCGGCCCCGCCAATCGGCTACCAGGAGTGAGCCGGTACATGCATGAGCGCCCAGCCCCAGACGACAAGGACCACCAACACACCAACGTCTAAGGGCATCAGCCACCAGCAGGGAGTGTGGTGAGGGGAGATAGGCCTCCGTACTTTAGAGGGCCTGAGATGTTCCCAGAGAGGTCGAGTCTAAGACCCAACCTGACATATAGACACAGACATACAGGCACACACAGATACAAACATCCATTCCCACCCTCGGCACTCACCCAACATGTAGACAGACACAAATAGACACTGCACAGACAGTCGCACTCCCCAAACATACTCTATATCCCAGGTCCAGGTACCCCCGCCCCCAGAGGGGCAAGCCGCACCTAAACCCAGGAGATGTAACCCTTCTCTCTGGGGTGGAGGCAAGCGGACCACCTCCTTATCTGCAGTAGCAGGGAGGCCCCGCATCCCAGACCCCAATCTGACGGCCAGCACCTCCTCCCAGCCCCCCAGCCCTGACGGCTAACAGAACTGGGGTGAGTGAAGACCCCAAACCTCCCCACGCCCGCGCATATGTAGTGTTGCTGTGTGCTGTTCTAAAGTGCATTTAAAACACAGGAGAGCATGGTTCCTGCTTCCTCTCAGAGAGCAGCACGGCTCCTCCCGAAAACCCTCAGTGTCTATATGCATTTAAAATTGAGGGTAGGGCACCAGCACCAGAGGTGGGTTGGAGTACACCGACCATCCTCTGGATGCTGTAAAACGTGCCCACCCCCAAGGCCCTATATGTATGTGTTATGTGAGAGTGTGAGTAATGTGGATGTCTAGGTTGCAGAATAAAATAGCAGCAGGATTTTTAAAATGAAGTTGTTAATCCAAAAGTTAATCCCTGAGCGAACAGGAAAGGGAAATAGATTTTGAAATGCAGTTTATTAAAGTGGAATTCAAAAATGTTTTTTGAAATGAAGTTTTTAAAAAGCATTTTAAAAATCAGTTTATTAAATTGGAATTCAAAAATGAATTTACAAATGGAGAATTTATTCTACAATTCATTATTTCAGCACAGAATTCTTTATTTCGATGCGCGTGGCTCTTGTGGTCCTCCATAGGTATTAGGTAATAGTTCACTTGGGAAAGTAGTTTCATTTTATGTCGTTGTTTAATGCACCTTGAGGCAACTGCTGTTGTGATTTGGCGCGTTATATAAATAAAACTGAATTGAACTCAATTTCTTATTGAGTCTAAAGTATTTAACTTTCTGGCTTTCAGGATTACGCCTACACAAACTAAACGTGTATGTGGGAATTTTCTGTTATTCTGGATGTAAGTTGCATCATTTTTGTGTTATATTTTGTTTCTCACATCCAATCAATATTTTAACCTAAAGCATATAACGTCTCAGTTAAATGATTACAGAAAATAATCTGTCGAATCTGTGAAAAATATTCCTCCTGGCTGTGAACGCCACGTAAAGATCGTCCCTCATGCACTCTGGTACTTGTAGTTTTTCAAACATGTTTTTCGGTCTACAACGCGTTCATACAACTACACTTCCCATAATGCACGTGGGTGAAGCTGTCTGACAGACGGTGAGTGTGTCGAACATTTACTTGTTTTGAAAGTGCCTTTAGCACTAGCTCACTAGCTCCTGTCGGCATGTCTCTGTTGTCTTGTTTTTTTTTTCTTAACTGTAAACGTGCCCGTGATTTTTAAAAAAATCTTTACTGAATAATAACGGGGCAAGACCCGGTACGGGATTTCCTGTGCTCCACGTGACAATGTATACCGCAAACATCCGCGAGCTTAACAGTCCCTTTAAATTAGCCAGCCTGGCTAGCTGAAGGCCCCGTGTTTGAAAGTAAAATAATGAGAGTCAGCGAGCTCGATACTGACACGCAGATATCCACTGAAAATTGCGTGTGGTCAGCTTGGCTCAAAGTCGCTGACCCGTCCTTCCCATGTGCTGCTCACAACGTTTTACAGAAATATGCCCCCCCCCTCCACACCCCGCAGTGTCTAAGGGTTGGCTGTGCTGTGGGAGCTGTTACCTGTCATGGTTAAAGTTTACCTGTCACTGAAGATAAAGGGCTGTTCACGTTTACGTGTGATAAACCATCGGACGTGGGATTGCACCTGCCACATTCATAGGACACAGGGGAAGGGTTAAGCCATTGATTTTACAGTCATGAAAATCGTGTGCCATCCCTACAGTGACTTGGGGATTCAGTGCTAAGGAAAAAAGAAACTGGGATGGCCCAACAACTTACTGCCATGCTTGATATTATTTACATTTCACCTTTCATTTAATGTATCGCATTCATTTAGAGGATGCTTGTCCCTTGTTGAAGCCATTGTATCGTACTTATTGGGCTTTTTAGTTATTGCAGCTTAAATATTTAGGGCATGAGAACTGTAAAGGCCCCTTTTTTATCTGCTCTGATAAGGGTCCACTCCTGAACAATAATAGTGTAATAGAAACAATAATAGTAATGTTTGATGATGGTCATAGTGGCAACAGGAAAGGTCATATTTCACATTTAAACCGTAATGCTTACTGCTGTATTGTATTTGACGATAACTTTTTTTTGGGTGAGTTTTCAAGGCCGTTACATCATCAGTGTGATTTTTTTCCTCTGAAAAACCAAATAAATAAATTGCACAATACATCTTTAAGCAAATCTAAAAAAAAAAAAAAAAAAGTCAGATGTAGCAAATATGATACAAATTATAAATCATATACAGAAATGAAAATAAATAAAATCTTTTTTTAAACAAATTTATCAGATGGTTCAATAAACTTTAATTTTCTAGCAAATATTTCTTATTTCAGGCTTTAAGGCGCAGCTTCAAGGTGAATGAACAAAGTAATCTAAAATGTAGTCAGAAAACCCTGGTCTAACTTTACCTATACAACTGTGTGTTGTCATTAAATGACTCTGAAAGCATGATGAATTTCGATGTTAGTCCATAAAGCACCGGTGGCTTGTTACGCATTGTTCAGCCTGCCCCAAACTTCATGTTTCACTAAAGTCCCAACCTGAGCGCATCTTTATGCCAGTAGTCAGGGATAGTTTGAGCTCGACCTAGTGGGAACTAAATAATTTAATGTTTTATTAGTTATTTTGATGGACTTCTTCTTATTCACCTCATGTGCTTAAAATAAACGTTAGCTGCAACGTGATGAAGGCTGTTTTATGGGTTTTACTACTGAGTGTGGTAGTGTGCCACCTACCAGCATTCAACGAAGCTGCTCCAGCACTACATGTCTGAAATTCAGCACCCTTATGGGTAATATAGAATTACCAGTTAACCTAACCCTACTATCTTTAAATAACTTGCTTATGCAAAAGCCAATTAAAGTTTAATCTAAATTATTGCAAGAAAATCCGAAACTGCATCTTGCTCTACTATCAGCATAATCCAGCTGCAGCATATCTCAAGGTACCCCAGGTTGTAAGGGCCCTATCATTGCTTTTTGCAGCTTTAATTTCTAGATATGGCTCTGGAAACTCAGACCTCTGCTGTGCTGGTAGTAATTTCTGTACTTAAGTCTGAAATGATGGAGGTAACAGTGGGACCTCACACAAAAATAATTTGTTGAGTTTGTATTTTTAGATTGGTTTTTTTAAGTGATGTTGTAACACACACACACACACACACACACACACACACACACACACACACACACACACACACACACCATGGGGGGGGGGGGGTTTCCATTACTTAATTATAACAATAATAATAATACATTTAATGAATTGCTGAAAAATAATCAGTATGGGTTCAGAAACAACAGATCAACAACTATGCATTGATAGACTTAATGGAAGAGATAACAGAATGTATAGATAAGAGGTACGCACAGGTACGTTTGATACTGTTAATCATGAAATTCTATTAAAAAAAACTGGAAAGGTACGGGTTTAGGGGAGTGGTTTTGGACTGGTTAAAAAGCTATTTAGGGAATAGGCAACAATATGTACAAATAGATGAATATAAATCTAATATGATGCATATTGCTTGTGGAGTACCTCGTTTATTATGTACATAGTCTGTGCAGAGTTTCGCAGAATTTACAGTTTGTAATATTTGCAGATGACACAATTATACTGTGTTCAGGTGTGGAATTGCCACAAGTTTTGGAGATGATCACACAGGAATAGATACCGAAAGGTCCACTAACACTGCATCGACTAACCCTAAACCTCCAGGCTCTGAGCTCCCTGATACAGGGTTGATTACTTCTGAGTTCACTGACTACTGGTCAACATCTTCAAAACCCACTGACTCAGAAATCAGAGTTGTTAGATTAACAGACACAGGCTTAACAGTTTCTAAGCTCACAGGTTCTAAGCTAACTGTGGCTGAGCTAACAGTCTTGAACATAGCGGAACAGATCTCAGTCTTCTCAGTTTTAAAATCAAGAAAAGAAGGAACACCAGATTTCTTCTCAGAGAGAAGCGGCTTGGCAGCAAAAACAGTGTTAGAATTGCCAGTCAACACAGAAGAGCTCCTCTGAACTTTCCAGGTCTTAGTGAGTGAATTAGTTCTGATGGCGGAGTCTATTTTACTCACTGCGGCGTTCCGTGCTGCAGGTCCAATAACAGCTGCTTCAGTCAATGCCACAGGAGAGAGTGGAGGTGTGGTGGGGCGAAGATGACGAGGGTGCCGTTTCTCACTTAAGGGAGGATCTAGTGATTTGGCAATTAACATCGACGGGAAAGTAGTGAGGGCTTCCAGGAGGGCAGCTGAATTTCCCTTGCCCGGACCGCCCATGCCAAACAGTTCGAAACAGAGCCTCGCCCTCAGCTCTGTAATTATTTGCTTTAGTCCTTTTATGTCCATAAAACTGACAGTGGAGGTAGTGGATGACAAAAAGTGATCAAAAAACACTACCTCCAGTTGCCTCTTGTAGGGGTCCGCAGCCTGGGTTATCCTCCTGTAGTAATCCCACAGCTGCGCGAGATACTCCCAATCTGAGGCGACGCGTGAGTCTGCTGGACCCATGCTAGTCGCGTCGTTCTGTCAGGACTCTGTGTGCGGGTAGGCAGAGGTGAGGATCCAAATGCAGGACTTGTAGACGGATTGCAACTAAAAACCGCAGCTTTATTGCCGGCGATGAACAAAACATGACCTGAACAAGGACCCCTGAGAACAGAAACACACAGGCACAATCTGAGGGTACGACACGACACTGACACAGAGAAACACGGGGCTTAGATACACTGGGGCGCAATCAGAGAAGGGAAAACAGAAGGGAGACTGAGCTGGGAGAGATTAGGGCTAACGAGACAGGGGGAGCGAAGCTAGACACAATGACATAAGACATGGACCTTCACAATAAAACAGGAAATAACAACACAAAGACGCAGACTAGACTCTGAACTACACCGGCAGGAAAAACGAGGGCACCAAAACAAAACCTAAGAACTAAACCCTTAACCAGAATAAACTGAAACATAGAATTCTAATAATAATCAAGAAAGGACACGAATCAGAATACAATACAAAATCAAACCAGAACATGAGAACTCAAAATACTGGGTCAAACTGACCCAGAACCATGACAGGACATATTAATTCAAATCCATTAATATGTCCATGCAGCTCTGTGAATGGCCAAAGTCATTCACAGAGCTGCTGCTTTGACAGTATGAGGCTGGTCTTTGAGCCAGCAAATGTTTTCAGGTTTCTATTATGATATTTTTCCACTGTATGTAAACTTAAGCTTCTTTACTGTTATTATTATGTTACTGTTACTGTTAGTATTAGTCTAAGACATTTCCAATTAAGATTCACATAATGCAGATCTACTTCAGCAAGTCATTAAAGCATCAGATGTAGGGGTGGTTTTTGATTATCGATTAAAATCTATTCTAATTTGGATAATGTGATATCGAGTCTTTAAAAATCCTGAATCGATTTTTAAATATAAATTTATTTTGCCCAAAACGCCAGAATCTCAGGTTTGGTGTGCTGCTGACATCAGAGGTGAATGAAGAATATATGGTGCAGAATATAACTGCACGCAGCTCCACCTATTGGGCCATTTGTTTCTCGGATCCAGTGATCTGAGGGGGGTGAAACCTTTTACATCAGGCCCTAGTGTCTTCTTTATCCCATTCTTCATGCTGTGAATGATACTCAACTCTGCATCGTGCTGTCTGTCTTGCGAGGCATGGTCTGAAGTGTTGAACACTTCTTAACACCGTGTTCTGGTAATGGGGTGCTGCCATAACACTGCGCTGCTGTTTCCACAGCTATTCGTGATGCACACGCTGTGATAAGTACACAGCTCAAGTAGCCTAATAATAATGCAAGTGATGGCATCCTAGCTTTGAAATCACCAAGGAAGAAGCCAGGGCTCATCCTTTGGGCTCCTCTGATCAGGTCATCTAGTTTCCCATAGAGCTCATCCTTTGCACCTTTCAAATGCAGTGAGGATAGGGGCATAGGCACTGCATGACATTAACGTTTGGTAGGGCACAATAAAGAGTCATCATAAGGCTTGCTATATATGCTATTATAACTGCATAATGTGGCTAACTGCCACACTGAAACATTTGAATTCAAATTTGAATTGCTGACACCTGAGCTGGCACTAAAATTCTCTCAACTTTAATTTTCTTAATTTTTAGAATCATTTATTGTAAAATTGTATTTAATTAGCTGTTCTCTTCATTGCTATTAAGGAAGCTTGCATGAATCCTCCACCCCTAATAGGAACCATCTGGCCATAAGAAACAAAACTTAGCATGTAAATGAAAAAAATTTCAGGTTTGCAGTTTGCCATTGTACTTGATGCTCCAACACAGACAAAGTTAATTTACACCAGTGGCATTTTTACATTGGTACCAAAGGCTGGTGGAGCCAGCGGTTCAAATTTAATTTGAGAATGGCTGCATTTGATCTTTCGTCATTAGATAATTGACACCGTGTCCCTCAGATTGATTGACCTGCTTAACGTCATGACTTCACATGGAGATTTGCAAACAAGGATGGATAATGTAAGAGGCCTTTGTTCATGCCACAACAATACGTCATATAGTTTGTTTTCCTTGCCTCTGCTTCGTGTATGAAACTTCTTTTTTAGGTTTGCCTTTGTTATTTTTCTAGAGACTTATCAGAATATCTCTTGGTGTTATCTGTCTCCACCTACCTGTCCATCAAAGGTAGTTGGTGGTAGGCAAGTCTCAGCAGTAGCCATCTAGGCATTGTTTCCAACAACCTAGGCTCTTGTGGCCCACTCAGTGGATACTCCATTTTCCCTCCTGCATCTTGCAGGTCCCAGTCTTGATTCCTGTAGACCAGGGGTGGGCAACTCCAGAGCGCCGGTGTCCTGCAGGTTTTAGATATCACCCTGGGTCAACACACCTGAATCACATGATTAGTTTGTTACCCATTACGGCTTTTACTATACTGGTCTACTTGATTTTCATAGTTTATTCGATCTTTATTATTTATTTTTTATAGTTTTTATTTTAAGTTATTATAGTCAGAATGTACAGGACCGGGGGATGGGAAAGAGAAAGAATAAGAAAAGAGAGGTTGGGAAGAAAGTTAACAGAAGGAAAGGTGAAGAGAGCCAGAGAAACACAAGCAAAACAAAAACAACACAGCAACAATCAACATAAGCATCAGTAACAGTAAATAATAAATACTAAATGGTTGTGAGCAGTGTACAGGACTAATAATGCATGATAAAGGCAGCAGCTAACCAAGATTGTGTGTGTCTGTGAGTATCTGTTTGTACACCTCTGTCAACACCTGTGTGTGAGCGTGCATGTATTAAGGTGTGGGCTCCAGAGAGCACGGGAGCCCAAGGAGGACCACCGCAGGGGCAATTGCACCACCCACCTAGAAAAGAGCTGAGGAGTGCCCTGGAGGGGGGTCACCCAGCAGCCACAGTGTAGAAGCCTGTGGCAGCTGTCCGTGCCAGAGCAGACCGAGCTCTGAGTCCACAGACCCAAAGGCCCCCCAGCAGGGGCCCGACAGAGCTGCTAACCCTATCCCAGGCAGGGTAAACCGTTCCCTTGCTCTATTACTCATCGTAGGCATCTAAATTGCTTCTCTGGTCCTTCAACCAGGACCAGTTTGCCATGGAGACCCTAGCAATATATGAGTTAACCTGCTTTACAAGTAGGCTGGACCCTGGCCTTTCTGTCTGTCTCTCTGGACGGCAGAAAAAATCAGGCGAATATTACTGCTCACAGTAATTCTACCATCTGAACTGTTAAAGTATTAAACACCTTGCATTTAGTCATTCCATAATGGGTTCTTTTTCAAAGATGAGTAAGAAGTGTGAAAATACTGTTCTACACAAAAAAGAAAACCAAACAAAAAAACTGTTTTTGTGTAGAATAAAGACTCAGGGCTGAAAATAACTCATGGAGTGTTTTTACCATCTCTGAGCAGCAAATAATGCAGTTGTTTGTTTAGAGTGACGATGATAGACTTAAGGGCACTGGCATTAACCATAAAGACTTCATACTCACAGTGGAGCACAGGTGGAGTGGTCTAGAGTACTTGACTTGTGTATCACTACAGTAGCTCTAAACACTCAATATATATTACCAGCTTTTCACCAGTATGTCAGTTGTGGCACTGGTACTGGAGCTATTTTATGAAGATGCTGCTAACGCAGATGCACTGGCTAAACCAGAGCAGGCTCTTTTTCTTATGGAAGCTGAGACCCTTCAGTCTGTGCAGCAACAGGACGATTTTCTGTAACTCAGTTTTGGCAACTGTGATGAACTTTGCTGTGGTCTGCTTCAAGAGCAGCATTAGAGCTGGTGACTGAACAAAGGTAGCTCTGTGATTGGCTGCAAACTGGACACTTTTAAAGATGTGTTGGAATGAACAAAGTGTTCTCCATCACAGTGGAGCTCCTTCTCTGACATGCTGACTTAGCTCTGCTGCCACAAGAAGACATCAGACAGGAAATCATGAATGCAAGTTGTTATCACCCTCTATTTTTGATATCATCCCATGATGGTGGCAGCAGAGGGTTTATTGCTGCTGTCATCTAATAAAAATTAGGGAGGGGAGGGGGAAGAGTGCTGACTTACTGAGCTCTAACGTGACAAAGGATTTTAGATGGTTCCAAAAATAAAATGTCAGTGTTGCCATTTTGGTTTGTAAGTATTGTGTAACTTTGTTAGATGTGGGTACCACAGTTTAGGTAGTTAATGAGAATGACTTCAAATTTATTTACATAATCAGGCTTCTTCTATTTCTGTGCCCATCAGTACTGTTTAAAATAAAAGTAATAGAAAGTTGCTGTAATAATTCCTCAGTTGTAGGCAGTGTTGGTCAAGTTACTTGAAAAAAGTAATCGGTAACTAATTACTGATTACTTCCCCAAAAAAGTAATCCCGTTACTTTACTGATTACTTATTTTCAGAAGTAATTAATTACTTAGTTACTTAGTTACTTAGTTACTTTTTAAAAACACGATTTACAACCTGAATAGGTGACAAAGTCATAGATCTTTCAGCCCAATTCTACTTTTTCTACGTAATCCATCATATAAAATGTAATCAAATGGAAAAGTCTCTTTTTAAAACTTGTTTTATTAGTTTTAATCTTTTAACTTTATGCATCAAGCAAAAATTAAATTATATGCACCATTCTCTGACTTGAATAAATTAGTTTAACATTTAAATCTATTTTCTGCACATTCCAGCACATAAAATAAAATATTTTTTGTGTTTACACTCAGTCTTTCAAATAGATGAAAGTAAAACACAGCAGAAAATAAATAAAGTCAAAGACTCAGCGGTCCTGTTGCTCTATTTTCACCTGTAAAGCAGGAGTGGCGTAGGCGGAGGTTTACCCTGGTGCAGGTGTGCCGCAGCGGTCAGTGGAAGAATCCGCGAGTTCCTCTGTGAGTTTCCCATTACGTCGTAGCTACTCGGTGCTTGTTGGGAAGTTTAGGGGTTTTTTTCACTGTAAAAAGAAGTTTTCTTCCCACGCACAACGGACACTAATGTTTTTGTCACTTTTTATGGAATCAAACTCAAAGTAAGGTCAGTACTTCCACGCTTTAAACGCTGCACGCTCATACTCTCTCCCGCACTCGATATATGATCCATTGTTGATCTGCACACAGCTGTTGTCACGAACGTCGCACTCGCTTACGTCACTGTCATGAGACATTCTCGCAAAAAAGTCACGGTTTTAGTAACGCAGTAACGCAGCGTTCCTACGGGAAAGCAACGGTAATCTAATTACCGTTTTTGCAATAGTAATCCCTTACTTTACTCGTTACTTGAAAAAAGTAATCGGATTACAAGTAACGCGTTACTGCCCATCTCTGGTTGTAAGCCATCAGTGTGTCTATGCACACTGTATAAGGTTAGTGGAGCTGCCATCTGATTTCCACCAAGAGGGTTAGTGTGGAGGAGCAGAAAACTGAATATGAGTGCTCCACCTCTCCCCTTGCTGGTTCTTACATTCACATCAAAATAACATCCACTCTGCTTTCTCCTTCCCAGCATCTACATTCTGCCTCAGCCACAAAGGCAAGCAGTCTACTGAACCACTGAGAAGTCATCCTTCAAGGTAAAGATTACAGCGCTAGCTCACTGCTGTTTTGCAATTCTGTGGTGAAAACTTAAGCAAAAGCTGCAAACTGTGTCTACTTGATACAAAACACAGTCTTCATAGCATGCACATTTCAGTACACATGAACATAACTTTGCAAAGACAAGAAAACATCTAAAAGTATATTTTTGGAATACATTTTCTAAAACAAACATATTGTTAAATGTGAGTACTGTCTGTTCTCTGTACTCTAGGGAGAAAAACAATCTTTGACAGTTGTTTTGAAAACAGTTGGCATCAATTTGAAGTGTACACAATTAGTTATTAATACATGCAAACTCACCAGTGGAATCCTTCAAGGTGGAGTATTCATCATCAGTAATAAATAAATGCAAATCAGTTGTGCTGCAAACACACTCCTGTGAGGAGCCGTGTTAAAGCAAATGGCTTATTCATCAGAGATTGTGAACTGACAGTGCTTCAGGCTGAAGCCTCAGTAATTCACTCAGTGACTTTCATTCTGAAGAGGAGGGAGTCGTTTGAAAGACCAAGCCCGACAGGAAGGGAGGGAGGCTCAGAACTCACAGACAGTCAGCCAGATAATAAGAATGATCACTATTATTACGTCTATAAACAGCATCTAATCGGTGCAGTATGCAAGCATTACACTCTAGTGTTTTGGTGGAGTACTGAGTAATAATAATAATCTTATTTTTCTTCTTGTTATTATTATTGTTATTATTACCACAATCCCTTCATTTCCTTCATGGTCTAAGCAAAAACGCCCAGACCTCCTCCTCTCTAGTTACCTCATCCAGGTTATCCAAAGAAACACGGGCATTTCCAGGCCAGCCAAGACATACAATCTATCACAAGCACCTCACCAAAAAAGCATGCTTGTAAAATGCCGGAACAAGTTGTCTGAGTTCTGTTAATGTAGAGGTTTGGCACTCTACACTATTCGAGCCCCACTTGAATGACTGCACTCTTCACTCTATCTCTAAGGGAGAGGCCAACCAGCCTTCAGAGAAAGCAGATTTCTGCTGTTAGTATATTCTCAGTCTTTCAGTCACTCAAAACTCATGAGAACAGGGATGTAGATCGACTGGAAAATTGATAGATTTGCTTTTACACTGGGCTCTCTCTTCACTACAGTGGACAGTGCTACAGCTTCAGTGTCACTGCAGCTGTAGTCTCAGTCCATCTGTTAATCTCCTGCTCCCTTCTCACTTGTGAACACAACCCTGAGATGCTTAAACTCCTCCACATTGGGCAGCCACTCATCCCTGAACTGGGACAATGCAAACTAAGAGCTTGCATTGCTTGTACAGGACCGAATGGGCCAGACACCCCACAATCCTGACTCACACCCCAAAGGATACCAGAAAGGAACGTGGTTGAACTCCTTCTGGAAGTCAAAAAACTGCATGCAGACTAAACAACAAAACAACTTACCTTTCAAGCACACAGACATTCCCAGGATGAGGATGAGGAGTGTGGTCCCCCTGTAATTAGACCTCCCAGTCCCCCTTCTTAAAGATGGGAATCAACACCCCAGTCTGCCCACCAAGAGGCACTGCTCCAGATCTCTAGGCATCCTCGTCCCCATGGATGGGTCTCCCTCTCCCTGAGATTTTTAGTAGAAAAAATAAGATGACACAGCATAGCCTTTATTAGTCCCAGAGTTGGGAAAGGTACATTTTTACAGCAGCAGAGTGGACAGGGCTTGAATAAATAAATACAGTGGCTTGCAAAAGTATTCGGCCCCCTTGAACTTTTCCACATTTTGTCACATTACAGCCACAAACATGAATCAATTTTATTGGAATTCCACGTGAAAGGAGTATGGCACAACTGTAAACCTACCAAGACAAGGCCGTCCACCTAAACTCACAGGCCGAACAAGGAGAGCGCTGATCAGAAATGCAGCCAAGAGGCCCACGGTGACTCTGGACGAGCTGCAGAGATCTACAGCTCAGGTGGGGGAATCTGTCCACAGGACAACTATTAGTCGTGCACTGCACAAAGTTGGCCTTTATGGAAGAGTGGCAAGAAGAAAGCCATTGTTAACAGAAAACCATAAGAAGTCCCGTTTGCAGTTTGCCACAAGCCATGTGGGGACACAGCAAACATGTGGAAGAAGCTGCTCTGGTCAGATGAGACCAAAATGGAACTTTTTGGCTGAAATGCAAAACGCTATGTGTGGAGGAAAACTAACACTGCACATCACTCTGAACACACACTCTTGTGAGTTTGCTGCTAAGATCTAAACATGATTTTATAATGTGTGGCTTTTTATGGAGCTTTCAGATGGAGATATGAGAGAACTGCTGGTTATTGTGGTGTATTTTGTAATCTAATAGCACCAGGACATTTTGAAGGGCAAGTTGCTGAAATGTAGCTATCATGTCATTGTTTACGATATGAGATATATGGATATCCATAAATCAATATAATCAGGTGACCCTGCATTGATTTCACAGTATTTATCAAATAACATTCACAGAAAACTGCTCGTTGTATTGCACAACATACAATATGTTGGATGAACCAGTTTTCGTCTGAGTTTGTGGCTGGGTCTGAAGTGCACTACGCTGTTGTACTTGGAGAAGACTCTCCTGAGTTTCTTTGATAAACCTGGTAGATAAGGGATGACTGAAGAAGCTTCTCGGATGAGAGGTGAAACGTCTTCAAGTAACTTAAAGAAGTCCAGACGCTTTTCTTTGCAAGCTCCTTTGACTACGATGACCTGGATGACTGAGAACCTTCACAGACAAGGGATGACAATGTTTCTTCATTTGTCATTTTTTTCTCCCTACTTTGTGTCTGCCCTCCTTTACCGATTTGATGAAAGCCCAATTGGGATAACCACATGCTTTAAGATCTCCTGAACCCAAAACCTCTTCTGATAATGACCCACACCCATTTTCACAACTTGGCTCATGTGATTAGGTACATGGTCAATAGTGGGTCAACACCCAGGACCGGGCTCAGCTGTATGTCATTTGGGAAACTCCACCAATTTGTCTTAGAACTGAGGAAGCTTCTCAGATGAAAGATGAAACATTTGATTTTCCAACTCAGAAATTTCATAGGCGGCAGAAACATTTGATCCACATTTGTAGAGCTATCCATATTCATCATATGTGGTTTTTGATTAAATAAATGGTTGACTCAACGCAGTCCAGCTGCCTTTCTTCTCCAGCTCCTTAGATTTTTTTAATGTGATGAAAATGAAATTTTACCTCTCACAGCTTTAACTTTTTCCCAGAAAACAATTGCTGATGTTCCAGGCAGATCATTATAGTCTACATATAAATCCTACAGTTTAAAAAAAAGAATTAATCTTTAAGCAATGATGTTTTAAATCTCCAGTTTTTACTTGGTGAAATAACCTTCTTATTAAAGACACAGGAGCATGATCACTGACAGCTATAGGATGTTTCTCAGTGTGTGAAATGTCACATTTTGTCAGGCAGCGCTGCGTGGCAGGCAGGAGATGAGGACTCAAAAGGCAGGACTCAGACACAAGGGATGAACTCAAAACCACAGCTTTATTTGCTGGCACGGGGAAACGAGCATGCAAAGCAAACTAAACTAAACTGGGAAATAACAAACTAAACTCACAGGGAGATCCACACAGCATGAGGGACGACACGACACTGACTCAGAGAAACACAGGGTTTAAATACACTGGGAAGTAACGAGGGGAATGAGACACAGGAGGAGGGCACAGCTGGGAGAAATCAGAACTGACGAGACAAGGAAGCAAAGCAGGACACATTCACATTAGACACGGACCTTCAAAGTAAAACAGGAAGTATAACACAGAGACGCGAACTTGACACGGTGGAGACAGCAACTAAGAAACACAGACACATAAACCATAAGCCAGAGGACTCTAAGAACCAAGGAACCAAGGAGGGAAATACTGAGCATGGAACACAAGAAACTAGACTCGAGGGAGAAACAAAAGACCAACCATAAGAACATAATTCACAATACAGAGTGACAGAAAACACAAGAAACTCAAAACATGCGAAGACACAGACCAAGAAACACAGACTTTACACAGAACAGAGGGGGCACAGAGAAACATGAGGGGCAAGGGATCAAAACTAGAAACCATAGAATAAATCACACGAGTACTCGACAAAACACAAAAATCACACAGAACTAAAAACGCTGGGTCAGGAGACCCAGGATCCTGACACATTTACCTGCTGACTAGAAAATAATCCAGATGAGAGTTCGAGTGATGGACATGTAAACTCGGGTGAAGAGATTATCCATTCTGAAAAGATATCTATAAACGTAAATGTTTGGGACAGGGAAGAATAAGGATCCTGAAGGAGTAATAGCACATCATCTGCATAAAAGAGAATTTTGTGTTCTGTGTTAACGTTTGAAATCCCCTTAGTATTGCTATTTTATCTTATAGCGTAAACTAGTGGTTCAATGAATAATGCAAATAGAGATGGAGCCACAGGACATCTTTGCCTGATAGCATTCAGGAGAGTGAAGCTGACATTAACCTGTCAGTGGTGACTGCCTTTGGGGATGTGTAAAATGCTTTTATCCAACCAGTAAAGGATTCTCCAAACCCAAAATTTTCAAGTGCTGCAAATAGAAATGATTGAATTCTAGTATTGCTGAATTTGTGAATATCTTCCATATTTGGTTCATGGTCAGAGGTGTTTATATAAAAATCCCCCCCCCAGAAAAAAACAAAAACAAAACAATTTTATTCGTAGAACTATGGGAAGACTTGCTGAGTCCTCGATAACTGTGCTTGTTGTTGGGTTGTTGTTGTTTTTTTTGATCAAGTATGTTTGTCAGATATTTACCAGAATTATTATTGTATTCAATGTTGTCATGTCTCAGCTGCTGTATAAGACATTTTGTCTTAGTGTTGTTGTTTAACTCCTATGTTTGTTCTATGTTTGATCAGACAGAAGTGTATTCTCAATCATCTGGTGACGGTTTAACCTCCAACTATCACAAAGGCCATACTCTTCCATGTATTGCTTTAGAATTACAGTGGATTACCAGACTTGAATGATTTTTGCCTGACTTCCAACTCCACAGATTTTCCAACAGAAACATTTGATCCACGTTTGTAGAGATATGATGAATATGGATATGTGGTTTTTGATTAAATATATGGTTGACTGTGCATGTCTGGACATGTGTGAGTGATGATTAAAAGTGTAGTTTTAATGTGCAGTGGTGCTATTGTGTAAGGAGTGGCAAAGCAATATAAGAGGCGTGTGCATGTTTCCTGAATTTCTAGTGGGAATTGATCATTTATAATTGTGAGTTCTTTTCCTTGTTTTTTTCACTAGTTCTTTGTGCTTTTAATGGTTAAATTTAGCAGTTACTTATCTTGGTTTGTTGGCGTCTTTTTTAAGAGCACCGAGATGGTGGATGTGATAAAGGTTATTTGGTTGACGCTGACTGTGGGGATCTTAAGCTGAGCCATCATGAAGTCCTTCAATATGGATTATAACTCAATAATAATGTTTCTGGACTAGTGATAAGTAGCTTATTGTACCTTAAGCGTGATTGTAAATATAATATTGTTTGTTTCATCCTTTTGTTTTCTGTAGTTGCGGCCGCAACTTATTCAGTGACAGTCATAATCAAGTCCTGAAACTTGTTAATTCTCTTAGGTTAGCAGGAGAATCTGATTACGGTTAGATTCCAAACTATTTTTAATATCCTGAAATTCGTTGTGCAACAGTTAAACGAGTCTGGCAGCATATGACGGCAGCTTTTGATCTCTAGAAATAAGTGTATAACTGACATCTGACAAACAGATTTATTCAGTTTGGATTAGCAAACTGGTGAATGCATCCAGTGACCAATGGTATTCTGATGAGTTTGTCAGTGACTGTGGGCTGTAGTAATATGTGACCTTTGCTAGTCTATCAGAAGCACAGGCAGCTCTTCTCAGTGCCTGATAGGATGCTGATGTCATGACAAATGGAGTTATCTCTCTTTAGCAGTTAAATATGGACAATTCAGCACAGTTAAATAGGTGCTTGGCCCCATATTCAGTACAAACCCAGAGTGTTTTGTTTAGACACACTAGGTTTCTCTTCTAGATTTTGAGATTTCCATTCCCATCAGTTTAGTTATAGAACAACTCCACCAAAGTCAGAATTCTGTCAGAGCAGTACAACAGGTGACGTTTTAACATAACTCATATAAATAAGGATGGAGAATATTTTTTAGCTCCAGAGCTACTTAAACTCCTCCAGTTATGACATTTTGTGTATAGCTGACATAAAAATGAAGGCTGGGATAATGAGCGAGATACCAGAACCGTAGCAGTCTATTCAGTCTAGTTTTGGCTGATCTAACATCACAACAGGTCTAGAATAGCAGCCGTGAAAATGGGATCATAAAAAACAAAAACTTTTCATCGATTTATATTGGGTCTATTATATATTGATTCTATCATTCAAGTCTGTCCAGTGAGCACCTCTGCTTTTTATAAATCCCAGCTACCATAGGGCATGGTGTGGGGTGCACCCTGGACAGGTCGCCAGTCTGTTGTAGGACCAACACACAGAGACAAACCGTTCACAACTGTAGATAATTTAGACCAGGGGTCGGCAACCTTTCTGATGATGAGTGCCGTCTAAAATTTCCTCAGAAGTCAGTGTGCCATATGACTGCATTAGCAATAAATTTAATAACGCTCTATATTAACAGTTACACACTATATAGAACCACTTTATAGAATTATATATGTTTGCAGATGTTGGCAGCTGTCAGCGAATAGTTATCAGATATTTTGAAACAAAAAAAGACTTTTTATCCATAACAGCAAATGAACTGAACAACAGAAAATGCAAATGCTATTTATGGTCTCCTCACAACAATGATAAGAAAAATAAACTGGGCCAATATGGCATGTTTGTTAATACAGAGACACACATGTTAATGTGATCTCTGGGCTCCCACTCAGAGACACAGGTCTCCGAGTGTCCAGCATTCAGAGGCTACCTGAGGACTCATGTGAGAGAAAATCTGCTCACACAGATATGTAGAGCCAAATACTGTCAATAAGGCCTCAGCAATGTTCTGAAGACAGTTACACGTGTCAGGTAGTGATGTCCAGCAGGTGAACATGCAGCTCCATGAACATGCACGGCTGTGGATTCCAGCTGCGTCTGTAGTTCTGCAAACTTTGACCCCACAGAGTCGAGCTTTTCAGTTCAATCAGCTGCATTTCGATGTCCTCTGTGTCCAGCCAGTTAATGCGAGACAAATCCAGCTGACAAACCTTTCTGGTTTGATCAGAAAAGAAAACATTGGTTTAAACACCTGAAAGTCCCAAAAACACATTGTGAATTCTGTCTCGAGTCTACGGATGTATCCGTGGTGCTGATGCTGCGCTGAGCGGACAGCTCCTGAAGCATTTGAAGAGTTGGAATGTGGAAATTTCAACATCGCTTGAAAAATCTACCAGCTAGCAACGTCCCTCTCACCAGTAGGCTAAGTTATTTTTAGCCAATTACAAGTTGAATCTGGTATTTGGGTTTGTTAGCTAAGAAACCGTCATTAGGAAGCGGCACAACTAATGTGTCTATGCGAGCTAATTTGCGAAGTGCACTTGTAACCCAACTTACGAATTATTATTAAGAATGACCGAACTCTTACTAGCCAGTATCAGAAGATCTAGGATCAGCAGGAGCCCAAGGTATAAACACCAATAAGGAGAGACCACACCACAATAGACTGTTCACAAATTTGTTATATTTGACACACAGCAGCTGCAACTAATGTAATGAAAGCAATAAAATAAAATACAAAATATTTCCCCCAAAATAACAAACTAAATAAAAGTGCGCGCACACAGCTTTCTCTGAGTCAAATGTATGAGTGAATAATGTCTGGTAACTGATGGATCGTTGGGGCCCGTTCAGTTTGTTTAACGTTTGTCCTACCACACTCCGATGGAGGAAGAAAGTTCGTAGTCCTGCAGGTATCTGAAGCTTCAATGGGAACGAAACTTTGGCTTCAATAAAACCTCGGCAAATCCTATTCAATTTTGGGTTGGCTCGCCATCCAGTTAACTGGAACTGTGGAATCACTGCTCCTCGATGGGCTTGCTTCAGACTGGGTCCGTCTGTCGAGTCATCCTTTTACCAGATAACAAAAAAACCTGACCTATAAACAGGTCACACGTCCATATAGTCACATACACCGTTGTGAAACAGCCACACTTACTTAGAACATTCAGAATGAACAATAAGTATCAGTGTAACTCTATATCTTAATTCAGCTAGCGCTGTTGTACAACAAAATTATATCACTGCAGCATCATATCCTCTTAGGTGAGCTATAATTTTATCAACCTGAAGGGTTGACAATGTTCACAAAACCACCGCTTCTAGAGTTAACACTGTAGCTGCAGTCAGCAACTCACAGTAGCTCACCAGACTTGTACATCATAAACAACTCAAAGAACACAACTGAAAATACAAGAATCACAAATACAAGAAATGCAAAAAACACCTTCTCAGATTAACTCACTGCGTGTCGTGCCCAGGGCTGGACTGGGACAAAAAATTCTAACAACAGCTGATCAAGCTTAAACGTGCTGCTGTTGTTTAGCGCGACATCCGCTGGTTTCCTCTTTCTGGCGCAAAGTGGACGATAAACAAACAAGAGAGAAAAGCTGATCAACAACAGGAGAGGGAGGGGGAGAGAATGACAGACGAAGAGGCAGCTGACAGCGTAAAGGCTTTGTGTCTTTTTCCATTCTAGCTGAAGTCCGGGACAAACTGTGTTCCTTTTCAGCTCAATACGAAACGCGTAATATTTTCTCTGAATAAGGGACGATTTTTACGGGACGGTTAGCAACTCTACTAACTAACCTTATGAATAAAATAAAGTTCACTATCAGTAACATCATAGCACCCACCCAGCTGTATAGCTAGCACGCAGTACGAGTTATTGTAACTGACTGTAAAAAGTCAGCACAACGAAAATAAACTCCA